>NW_016826182.1:489622-539594 GCF_001698545.2 Rhinopithecus bieti
GGAGGGAAGGAGGGAAGGAGGGAAGGAGGGAAGGAGGGAAGGAGGGAAGGAGGGAAGGAGGGAAGGAAGGAAGGAAGGAAGGAAGGAAGGAAGGAAGGAAGGAAAGGATTCGTATTGCAATGACTGTGGATAAATATATGGTGTGCCCTATGGCTTCAGAAATATGGTGTTTAACCTCTTACATCCCTTCCTTAACAACTAGAGCATCTCAGAGTCACCTGACTTCATTCAATACCCTTACAATTAATCCTCTTCATCTTCTGCCAAACCGTGAGTAAGATTCTAGTCATAAAGGTACTTCCAAATTGCTCTAAACTATCAGCAAACCCATTAAACACAAAATAGTCATTAGAGAAGCCATCAGCAAGCAATTCCCAGGACCCAAACGACCTGGAAATTAATGGGGGCAAAAAGAGAATCTCATCAGGAACTGATGCTGATTTTACACGGGGCAAAGAACATTCTTAGAGTCTGTGTGTCTGTCAAAAACACTTGGTTTGTGGGGTTTGATTTCTGAACAAAAGCAATTATTTAGATGAAGCTCAAGCTTCATGACAAAAGAAAAACACCACCATTCAAGGTGCTATTGAAGAACTGCTGCATGTGCCAAGCAGCAGACCAAAATAATGGAGACATCCTGCTGGAACAAATGAAAGAGTACAATAAAGACCCCGTTATGATCCTCTCTGAACAAAGAAAGGGCTGTAGTAGGTATTCTTGAGTGTCAGCTCACCAGGGTGGGAGGGGAATCACAGCCCTAATCTGCTCTGAAAGGGAGTAGGAATCTTTTGTTTCTGAGGCTGCAATCATCTGATACCTTATTGTTTCAGGGTGAGAAAGGTTGTTATTACTTAACAGGCTGGTGGGGGCTGGGGTCTTTGGTGGGAGATAATGGGTCTCCAGATGTACCCACAATAAAACAAAAGTCATGAGAGGCTAAATGAAGTCACCAGCCTACTGGGAATAATTTGTGTCTTCATGGTCAAAAAATGGATCCCAACATGAAAATTCAGATGGCATCTGTCACAAACTAAAGTGGCCAATAAATCAAAAATAAGCATGGTTGTGTTTTTCCCATAAAACTCCTGCACAACATATATGTGTGTGTGTATATACTTGTTCTGAATCCACTACCTCTATTTTATTGAAAAACATGTAAATGTATAAGCAGCAAATACAAGATTCTTTTCCTAAGAGGTAATATAGTGTTGTGCCATATATTAGAAAAAAATAACCAAAAAAAATCATACGTTAAACAGCTCCCTCAATTTATTGATTTTTAAAAATATAAGTTACAAATACATTGCTTTAGGATTTCACTTTATGTTTGTGGATTTACTTCAGGCATAATATTATGTATTAATTACTTAAAAATATATTGATTGATAATTATAGATCTAAATTATTCGTGGAAAAAACTGGCATTTCATTCATTCAGTATGCTAATTGTGAGCTCTTGCTATCATTAGAGGATTATGGTAGGAACTATGGGGTATACAGAAAAAAGATTTACAGCATTCCTAAGAAATGCACTTCCTAAATTCAATTTTAAATCACTTGTTTGGACCGCATGTTCTCACTCATAGGTGGGAATTAAACAATGAGAACACTTGGACACAGGGCGGGGAACATCACACACCAGGGCCTGTCGTGGGGTAGGGGAAGGCGGGAGGGATAGCATTAGGAGAAATACCTAATGTAAATGACGAGTTGATGGGTGCAGCACACCAACATGGCACATGTACCCTAGGACTTAAAGTATAATAATAAAAAAAAATTTTTTTAAAGAAATAAAATAAATCACTTGTTTGGAAGGCAAGTGAAATTGAACAAGTTTCCCAGGCTATCTCAAAAATGGCTGTTCAATCTGTAAAACTGCTAGTACTTGTGTTTGGGGTCCTGAGAACAAAAAACGGGTCTACCAGGAGAAAGACAATGAGGATTTTTCTCTGGCTTTCAAGGCAAACTTAGGTGCCATTTTAATAATTTCACTGCAGGCCAGTATTTCACTTTAATACTCAGTTTGTATCACATGTTGTTTTTTAAATGGTCGTATTTCTAGTAGAAAACACATGCTATGAAGAAGGAGCACATGAGTACTTTATGACACATTTTTAGACCAACTACAGACTGTGACAACACCTAAAATAAGATAGATAATCCAAAATGGGGATAATCTAAGTCATTCATATTAAAATTGGAAATGTACTCCACAAAGCTTTTAAAGTATAATTTTTGGTATTTAGATATTCCTTGAGAGAGTCATTTTGCAAGTATTTATTTACTGGATTACAAAAATTAGTAGCCCCAAAACTGCACAGGCCATTTAGGCAAATATTAAATTAGATAATAAAGAAATTACTAAGACTATGAAAACATATCAACTTAAAAGATACAAATGCTGCAAAAAAAAAAAAAAAAAAAAATCCTGGAAAAACATAGGCATTCCAAAAGTACCTAGTACTGTTGTCTAATTCTCAGTTGCCCCACAAAAGATACCTTAAAACTCACTGTTATTTTAAATTAAATTCTTCTCTTGGAAAAAAAAAAAACTGGTATATTACCTCAAAAGCAGTTCAAAGTGGGAGAGACTTGTATATTTGGTAAGAGCATACACTTTATTTGGTAATAAATTACAGTAACTAAACACAGAAAGCAATTATTTTGAGATTTCAGTAACATTAAAGGAAATCATGCTTTTTTTGTTAACCTATAAATAGAGGCATGATTTTGGCCAAGCAAGGTGGTCACATCTGTAATCTCAGTGCTTTGGGTGGTCAACATGGGAGGACTGCTTGAGGCCAGGAATTCAAGACCAGCCTGGGAACCCAGTGAGACACCCTGTCTCTACATAAAAAATGTAAAAAATTAAAATAAAAAATTAAATTAGCTGGGTGTGGTGGTTCAATGCCTGTAGCTAGCCCTAGCTACTCAGGAGGCTGAGGCAGGAGGATTTGCGTGAGCCCAGTAGTTCAAGGCTTCAGTGAGCCATGAATGAACCACTGCAGCCCAGGCTGGGCGACAGAGCAAGACTCTCTTTTTTTTTTTTTTTTTTTTTTTTGCGGTATTTCATACTAGTTTATTTAGGGGTTCCATTTTCACTCCTCAATAGATTTGATGTATTTCTCATATGCTTCTTCACTCATAAGTTCATCTAGTTCTGAAGGGTTACTCAGTGTCATCTTGATCAGCCAACCATCTTCATAACAAGATTTGTCAAAGACTCTCTTAAAACAAAAACAAAAACAAAAGGAGGGGTATAATTTTAATACAATTGAGCTATTCTCATTTAATGCTTTCAAACACTGCACTATTTCATCCATGAACCCTTCTCAAGTTTCCATAAATTAGCAGGGCACAATGACTCACACTTGTAATCCCTGTACTTTGAGAGGCAGAGGCAGGAGGATCGCTTGAGTGCAGGAGTTCAAGACTAGCCTGGGCACATAGTGAAACTATCATCTCTACTAAAAACCAAAAACATTAACTGGGCATGGTGGCATGTGCCTTTAGTCCTAGCTACTCATGAGACTGAGGCATGAGGATCACTACTTGAGCCTGGGAGGCGAAGGCTACAACAAACTTTGACTGTACCACTGTACTCCAACCTGGGCAACACACCAAGACTCTGTCTCAAAAAAAAAAAAAAAAAACCAAAACCTTTTACAGGATCATCTTACTTTTTGCCTTATGTTTCAGTTAATTTATGTACTTGTCCATCTGCAGCAGACCATAAGCCTCTCGAGACCAGGAGTGACTGGTATTCTTGCAAAAGCTTACATACAGTACATACTCAACAGATGATTGTTGAATTTAGATCACAAATTCCTGCCAAGGAATTAGGCAAAAATGCTATACATATATATATACACACATATATATATACACACACACACGTATATATATATATACACATACATATATATACACACACATATGTAGTTATTGGGAAGGAGACAAACAAATGGTTGGAAAAATTAAGTCCACTTTCATTCAGAAATCAATTTGGTTGTGTGTAAGCATGCTCCCAAAGAATCTCTTGAACTACAGATTCCTCTCTTTCTCTCTCTCTCTCTCTCTCACTCACATACACACACACACACACACACACACAGAAATTTCCTATTTAATCCTTGTTTGACATCCTTGAGGCTCAGGGAAATTTGACTAATTTCTGTATCAGTTTCTCTGATTCAGGAGAAAATTGAGAACAATACTACTTAAAGCAAAAAAAAGTCTATGTGTTAATTTTTATAAAATGCAAGTCTAGTATGAAAACTAATAGGTGACTAAAAGGTATTATTAACAACTGCAGGAAGCAATTCTAAAGAGCAGCAAACTACCTAGATAAATTCAACCTTTCACAATATTTTGTAATAGTTTTAACTACACATTATGAAATGCAGTAGGCACACAGAAAAAAAGAAACATTCCACTTCACTTTATATTGTTATGTTGACAGCCATTAAATGCTGTGATCAAAGAGAACGGCTTCTCAATACAGAGAAAGCGGCAGCAGTTCAAAACTAGTAGGAGCTCTTTAAAAGGGCTTTTAATGTTCTTTCAGCTGCTGAGATGTTAATATGCAAGACAAAGGTACTTATCACTTACATGGTGGTTGAGGACACTTGCCCCCTAGGCTATATCATCAGTCCCCCCAAATAATCTAGCCCTTCCAACCCAGTGCAGAGAAGGTCCCACAGCCACACAGTCCAAGAAGTGCATATTGGTCCCATCATCCCCTCATATTGAACAACTAATGAAAATACAATACTTTTGATTCATTTAAGCTCTTTCAAATCACGCCAAGGCTTTTTAAGAGAACTAATTTTTGAATGGAAGATTCAGGCTTGTGGGAATAGCCAAGAAGTTGGCACGATCTAATCAAGTCGGTTCTTTTTTGATCAAGGACATAATTTTTTAAACAATATTCAACCTAAGGGTCAAGTTACAATTTTTGCTTTCCAAGAGTTTCAGTACAACTGGCCAAAATTTGGCTAAGAACAGTTTTTCTTTTACTAAGATCTTGGAAGCTCTTTCTAACATATTCATCAGTATATCCAAAAGGAAAACATGCAGCAAAAGTAAAAGAGGAGTGAGCATGAATTATCATGAAAACAGATGTTACTATAATTCTTTGTACTTCTGACCTAATAAAATATTTCACCAGATTCTAACTGCCTTGAATTTTCAATTAATAATTGCACATTCCCAACCTCCTACTTTCAGGAGAAGAACACAACAAAGAATAACTATCAGGGGTCACCATTTAGATCTTCTGGTTTGGTTTGGTTTGGTTTGAGGGAAGCAGGGTTAAGGTGTTTCATTTAGTTTTGTTTTAGATTCAGATTATGTCCATTAACAAACAGTGAACTCAATAAATACCTTGTACATAAAAAAGTGTTCAGTAAGAAAATAACCTTAGCAAAGTAGACTTTTTAGGTCCTCTAATTCCCCAAGTTTCAAATAAATATTTAAGTGTGACCAATGTTCTCAAGAAGATTGTGTACTTAAACAGCTATTATAAAGCTTTTCAAATACAAAGGTTGAAACACAGAGTTTGGGTAGGGAGGAATCTTTTTCTATGTAGTTTAGCAGCATATAATGTATTACATATTCTATTCCCGGAGCACACAAGATAATATGCATTTTTTTAAAAAACAACCACTGCAAAGAATTCAACATAAATGCTAGGTCTATACATACAGCTATTTAGGAGAAAACGGACAGATGGTTGAAACAATTAAGTCAATTTTCATTCAGAGATCTGCTCGATTGTGTATCAGCATACTCTCAAAGAATTGAAAACCCTTAGACCTCTAAACAGGCGTGGGGCCAAGGACCTTGGCCATCTGAAGGTTCACTGAAAAATCAACTTCCAAAAGCCAGATCAATAGGGGAAAAGACACACAACTTTATTTAACGTGTTATACAGGAGAGCCTTCAGAATGAAAACCCAACCCCCTGGTGGGGTACAGAACTGTGTATACACCTTCTAGAAACTGGAGAAAGAATGCAGGCTCAGGGCATGGCCAAAACCAGGTTACAGTAGTAAATCAGGTTTTAGCTGCAAGACAGGTTATGCGAGGAGGCTTGGCTAGCAAAAGCGGTCTTGTTATGTAGATGAACCTCACAGGTAGCACCCCTCAGAAAGCAGAGATGGCAAATGTCTCTTTCAGATCTGTAAGGTGTCAGACTTAATTAATCCTTCCCCGATCCGGACAAGAGAAAGCCTGGCTGCATTAATGCATATTTTCTATAGATGCAAATTTCCCCCACTAAAGACCGCTTTGCAGGGCGACTTCTGTTTGCTGATCCTCCAACAGCCATCTCAAAATATGTCAAAAAAATATATTTGGAGGTAAAATATTTTGATTTCCTAAAATATTAGATTTTCCACAGGATATGCCTTCACACTGTCCCACAAGGCGCATTCTCCATTATTACTTTGCCCTTGTCACAGCCCTTTTATCTTTTTCCTTCAACTCTCAAAAATCAGTATGAGCCACAATCACCTGCAACTGTTTGGAATGTTTCCAAGAAATAAGATACTCCGCACAGTTAGTTTACTTACACAGATCCTTATTTACTTTTATTAAGCAGATTGTAGCCAGGTCAATGTTCAGATGTAGAAGGGAAATGCACCAACTCTTAATTATAAACCTCTCCCTATGAAGGGAAAGGACAAGGGACTGAGAACCCCTAATTGTTTTTATATATCCCTGCCTGCTTTATCTATTTGATCAGTTTAGACACATATGAGTGATATTCCCAAGTTAAGCTATTGTTACAATAAACGTCGTATACACCAGACTTCTAGATTCACACCATGCACCACTCAGATTATGTCCTTCCTCAAAGAAAAAACAACAACAACAAAAAACACTCTTGCCTGCCCCAAAAACCTATTAAAATACAATACAGCAAAAGCATAAGAAACTGTGGGGGTCATAGGCTTCTGGCTCCCTAAAAGTTCACTAAAATCACTGACATGAGACAGTTTGATTCACAGGAGAAAAGGCATATTTAATGTGTAAGCATGGGAGCCTTTAGAAGGAAAACCCAACTTCCCAATGAGGCACAGAAGTTTATATGACATCCTGAAGTTACAGGGAGAATGAGGGCTTGGATCCTGGTAAAACAGGTTACGAGAAGGAGAAGAGGAGGAATTCTATTGAGGGAATCAATGATAACCAGAGAGAATGACTGGATGGGGAAACAGAAATTAACTTCTCAATAGTTCTTTTTGGAATTTAAACGATCTGTGGAGGTAGTCTTTATCTTGAATAGGGTCTGTTCAGGTATGGTGAGATTTTTGGTCCTTTCTGCAATGGATAATGAAATAACAGGGAAAGAAGCAGGGATAATTGTTCTCTTTGTTGGGGGGACGGGGGGATGGGGGGTGTCAGTCCTATCTCTGTAGATAGGGGAAAAGTCTCTCCAGGAACTTTTGATCTCTAAAGCCTTTTAATTTAAAATACTCATTTTACCAGGGAGCCATATATTGGGGTGAAGTATTTTATTTTCTTCAGAATATTTCAAACCTATAGTCCTAAAAGACTAAATTTACTGGAAANTTCTCTTTGTTGGGGGGACGGGGGGATGGGGGGTGTCAGTCCTATCTCTGTAGATAGGGGAAAAGTCTCTCCAGGAACTTTTTGATCTCTAAAGCCTTTTAATTTAAAATACTCATTTTACCAGGGAGCCATATATTGGGGTGAAGTATTTTTATTTTCTTCAGAATATTTCAAACCTATAGTCCTAAAAAGACTAAATTTACTGGAAAAAAAAAAAAAAACTGATACTAAGCTTTTGAATTAGAATAAATATTATTTAAAGTTGAAAGATTAGTTTTCCCTGCTTAAAAACTTAATTTTGTAGGCCGGGCTCAGTGGCTCATACCTATGTAATCCCAGCACTTTGGGAGGCCAAGGCGGGTGGATCACCTGAGGTCGGGAGTTTGAGACTAGCCTGACCAACATGGAGAAACCCCATCTCTACCAAAAATACAAAAAAAATTAGCTGGGTGTGGTGGCGCATGCCTGTAATCCTAGCTACTCGGGAGGCTGAGGCAGGATAATTGCTTGAGCCCAGGAGGCGGAGGTTGCGGTGAGCCAAGATCACACCATTGCACTCCAGCAGCCTGGGCAACAAGTGAAACTCCGTCTAAAAAAAAAATTTACTTTTGTATTAAGCTATAGTGTTTTTGCTAGAAAACTACTAAAAAAAACTATAGTTAGGAAATACATCTCTGGAAAAACAAAAATTAACTATAAATACTGAATCTGCTTACCCTGATAATAACAAAATAATTAAATGCCTATGGTCTGTATTTAAGGAATTCAGATTAGCAACTTAGCTACAGTTTCACTAAAGTGGACATATCCTTGGCAAATTACACTGGACTCTCCTGTTAAAATATGAACCCCTCAAAACAAACAGCCTCTATTTATAATGTTTAATGCCAAAAGTGAACCAAGTGCAAACTTCTTAATTTTAAAGTGAAATAAATGACTTGAAAGAAATATTCAAAATTCATTCTTACGTTTCTGTCATTTACGCAAGGTAAAGGAGGCAGCTGTCCAATTTTTCTGATCCCAAATACACTAATTAATCCTATCTTTATCCAATGATGTCAAACAAGTCTCTGAGAAGTAATGCTACACTCTAAAGCCAATATGGCTGATATGGCCAAAAGGTTAAAATGCATTATCATGGCCAAAAAAAGAAAAGCGTGAAAGGGAAAAACTGCAGACCTACTACACATCAAGCGGGGAGAAAGGGTAACAATTAAGAATAGCTAACACTCTTTGAGCAACCAAAAATAAAAATAAAAAGAGAGCAAAGTCCATAGGCCTCTAGGTGGAAGTAAAGAACTAGGAGATAAACTGCAGAAAGCTAGATGGTTCTTCAACCCGCAAAATTAGAAAACAAGGGTAAAAAGTCGTCGTACCTACCAGTCATTCTCTATTCCCTTCGGTTTCCTTTTTTCCTATTATTATTTCTCAGATTTCTTTCTCTCCTTAATTCTTTTTATTGAAAAGCTGTTCTCTTTTCTCCCTTCCTTCCCAGTGATCCTAGACCATCCCCCCTTCGCCCTTGTTCTCAACTGGCTGGGAAGATTCAAGAGAGGCTTCCAACCTGCTGGCAGTGACGGATGGCAGTGCCGAGGCACACAATGGCGAGTGCAGGCGCGTCACCAGCCTTGCAGCTGGCCTTCCAAAGAAAGAACCAAAGCCGAAGTCTGTCCTGAGGGAGGCTGATTTAATTCAGGTTATAGCAAAGGGCAGAACTGCCTGTGGGCTGCATTATCTGCAGAGGGCCAAAGACAATGCATTAAAACACTCCTCAAGAAGAAAAAGCCAAGCAAGTTATGTTTGTAAAATGCTGAAAGGTGGGAAAAATGAAAAGACAACAAGGATGTGTTTGAAAAACAAGCAAAGACCCGCCGAAGTTCATGATCTAGTGACGTACAGATACCAAAATGCAATGAAAATAGGAAACAGAAGGAGTATGTTTTGATGTGCCTTTCACACTAGAAATATTTCAGATGAATAATGAGATGCCCAGACTGAAATAATCCAGGGCTGTTCAATCCAGCGTCATAGCAAAGTTTCTATCAATGGCAGGGCCTGGACCGGAACCCAAGTGTACTATTTCTTTCAACTGTAACACATAGCCTATCTTTAATACAATTTTAACCACTTGGAATAAAGCCTTTTCAAACAGGGAACAAGTTCAGTTTTGAGCATCTCTTATGAGAAAAGGACTCTGACGACAGACACTGGAGAGCCAACAGTACAAAAAAAGAAAAAGAAAAAAATAAAACATGGTTCATACTTTCAAGAAGCTCACAGCCCAGCATTTGGGGGGAGAAAGAGTAGGGAGACAACACAAGTAAACAAGTAATTGAACTGAATGCTGAGGCAAAGAAAGTGGGCTGAGGAGGTGATTGCTTGAGTTTATCAAATCCCTATGAATGGAATAGAGTTTAATTTTCTAAAAACCCCGGCAAATTTACTCACCCAAATGTGCACCATCAGACTATTACTAATCTCTTTCTTATTCTGCCCGTGTAAGCTAAAGTCTACCGCTGAACTCCGCCATTAAAATGACAACACATTGCCCCATAGTGACTAGAAAGTATGGGAGTGGGGGAGGGTGACAGACTACAGACGTCTTTCATATTCTTTGAAAGGGTGTCACCTGCAGGTGAGTTCCAGGCCAGAATACAAAACAGTCACAGTCCCTCTCGTCCTAGGGCATGTGAAACCTAGGCCAAACAAAAGGACCATATTACCCATTCTCAACAGTTTCCTCTACGTTCCTCAAGACTCAAGGGTGCTACAGAGTCAAAAGGCAGAACTTCTAATGAACAAGTAATTACTCAGCACTAGAGTGGCGGCTGGACTTCACTTAGCCGAATAGGGATACACTGTGGCTAGGAAGAGGGGCACAATGATGTGCACCTGTAGTCCCATCTACTTAGAGGCCGAGGCAGTTGGATGGCTTGAGGCCAGGTGTTCAAGGCTATAGTGTGCTAGGACTACTATAGAGCCATTGCACTCCAGCCTAGGTAACCTAACAAGACCCCACACCAGCCCGTCGCCAAAAAAAAAAAAAAAAAAAGAAACTGGTTAGCAACAGCACAACAGGCAAACAGGGGCTATGTGACAAGCCCAAGTGCCGCAAGCACTAACAGGAGGCAAGAAGAAACACTTGAAGGTTAAAGCTAACCTCAGAGTCGCCCAAGCCCAGCTCAAGTATAATATTTTTCAAATCCCCATGTAAAGTTGGTGTTATAGTGGTAGCACTGGTGGCATTAAAAAGCAATGTTAGTACGGGTGCAGTGGCTCACACTTGTAATCCCTTTGGGAGACTGAGGCCAGGATTTCAAGCCCACCCTGGGCAACATGGTGAAATCCTGTCTCTACAAAAAAAAAATATAAAGATTAGCTGGGCATGGTGGTGCATGCCTGTAGTCCCAGCTACTCAGAAGGCTGAGATGTGGAAAGATAGCTTGAGCCCGGGAGATAGAGGCTGCAGTGAGCTGTGATCACACCAATGTACTCCATCCTGGGTGACCCCTGAGTGAGACCCCCGTCTCAAAAAAATATAACTTTTAATGTTATATGTTTTTTCAAACCATAACTTAAAAAAAGAGAAAACTCAAGAACTCATTTTCTATTTCCTCCTGAAACAGGAATCAGGCATATGTCCCTGTGTTAAACTAAATCTTTCCCATTCCTAAAATGTTAATAATTAACTTTCCAAACTTTATTGTATGCGAAAAAATGACTCGTTCTTCAGGGAAGTGAATCACCATTACACAGACCATTAGGACAACAGAAGGCTTGCAGTCTCCAAAGAGCACACCAATAATTAAGTAAGGGCCCCCAAATCCATAACAATTTCACACTGGAGGGGGACTTAATCTGACCTGACCACGATATCAAATTTATGGCAGATATTCATACGTTTTAAGACACTTACATGAAACTCAGTCAGAGGTCAATTCTTTTCTCATGGGGTCAATATGGATTGTCTTAAATTTCAACTTTTTCAGGCAACAACATCCTAATGACACTTCTAACCAGTGGTAAAGCCTTATTAAAAAATACTAGGGTTAAGAGTGCCACATTCTCTACCAGGCAAACTTTCCAAAACATAAAATTCTTATCAAATATTGTGGAACTTATTGTTCAAACTACAATGGACCCTTGATACGACAAAGGTAAAAAGGTTTATCACTCATCACCATGTAATGAAAATAAATGCCTTGTTACAAATCTGGTTACTAGGTTGGCCTAATAATAACAGTTTCAAAGCGGATTTGCCTGATAGATCAAAGGACTGATTTGTTGGGAGATAGCAATTCTGTGTTTTAAGACATACATAGTTTATGAGTCTGTTTCACTTATTTTTAAAGACATTTTAATAAAAACCCTATGCTTCATTTATCTTTGTATTGCTCACAGCAACCAGTACAGTGCCTTGCACATCCTAGGAATGCAATAAAATAGTTGCTGAACATAGTTCCTGACAACCAACATTAAAGTCTTCCCAAAGCAAGTACCAGGAAAACAAAAGAACAAGCAAACAGGACCTACAGCCATAAGTTTTGAAGAAGAAAAAAAAAGAACATGCAAACATATTCTAGTATGCTTTTATTCTGATTCACAACTCAAATCTGAACAGGGTTTCCAGAAACTTGCTTCTTATGTGCACATCTATAGTACTTTAAATTTTCATCCTGTTTATAGAAAATACAAGTAAAACTAATGTTATTTTTACACTTAGTTCCTTATTTCACAGAAATTTGTTACAAGTAACATCACCCCACCATCATGTGTAAGTAGTAGGAAATGAAAAAATACACATAGTGTCTGCCTTAAACCTGAGTGCAATGAGTTTCAAAGCCCAAATGCAAAATATCTGACCATTAAACTAATTAAATTGCTAACAAAACCAAACAGGAATAAAATAATATATCTGAGAAAGAAAAAAAAAAGTGCTGACTGGAAACAGGGACAAAGGAGTTCTTGTCCCTGCTTGGCTGTTAATTTACTATATGACCTTACCTAATTATTTAGCCTCTCTGGGTCCCAACTTCCTTGTTTTAATATTATCTTTAAGGTCCCTTCAAGCTACATGCTAAGATTCAGCATATGTAGCAGTGTCCAGAAAACTGATTTACATTCATTATCCCCCTCCGCACCCCTCCCCTGGCAAAAGGGCACAGTTCACTTGATAGTTTTAAATATCTGAGTTTGGATTTGTATCAAAGGCAATTTATTAAAATGTCAGATGGGCTTAAGTCCATTTCAAGTGGAGAACTAAAGCGAGTATTGCTTACAGATTCAAGTTTCGCCTAGACAGCAGCTGCTGCTATTGAGAGAACAGACTTTAAAAATCTAGCTGAAAATTATACCTCTTTACAAATGGAGAAAACTAGTAATGGGGATTTTCATACTCTCAAAAAGGCAGATGCATAGCTTTTCTTTTTTTTTTTTTCCTTTTCCATATTCATCATGTTCAGAGAGAGGAAAGCAGAGGGTTAGCTTGGCTTGGGAGGCAGAGAGGAGAATGGATGTCACCGTACAAAACCAGACAAGACCCTTTCAATTGATGTACTGTACTAGACAGCCCATTCTTCTAACTAATGCTCACAATCCAAACGAAATGAAAAGATTTCCTGTGTCTGGGATGGGAAGAAGTCTGGACAAGACAGCAATACCATACGACAGTAGCTAGCTTAAAAGTGTAAAGACTCACTTTCAAGATGGGATTCAGATCATTCTGGAAAGGGCCAATATAATGAAAATCTGTAGCTGAGACCTGATTGATTAAGCTATGATTTATATCCATGCAGAGCTTTAAAAAACTTTTGAAAGTACCTTTTGATACCAGACAGCATTAGCTTGTATAGTACTTTATCATATATTAATACATAGCAAACTTACTCAAATTTAATCCCTAAAACATTCCCATAAAGCATTTTAAAACTCCTTTTTCAGGTGAAGAAACAACGTGGAAGGATTAGGGGATTTGCCCAATAGCAAATGTTTAGCAAGTGTCAGAGCCTTGTTTTAAATCTAAGTCTGACTTCAAGTCCTCCAATCTTCACCATTTTAAGATAACACTTCTGACACTAGTTTTCAGTCCCTACTATTCTGTCTGATTTAATAAACTGTACTTCTCACAAAATTGCTCCCCCAGCCCCAATCTGTTCCTTCTCTGGCTTCTTAGAGCATGCTATGCATAATTCTCCCAGACGTGCACTGACGTGCACTTATTGGATCTTCTAATCGTTCATTTCCTTACGTCCCTGACTAGGATCATTTCTTCAATAGCAGAGACCGTCATCTCTCTCGTTTCAAACAACATAGGTATCTTCAATCCCTGTGGCCTCCCTGGTTGCAACCACTTTAACTCCTTCTCTTTACCAACATGAATGCTCCACAAAGCAGGTGTTGCTATTGCTTCCAGAGGGTCTGGACCACAATGGGTGATTAATAAGTGCTAGCTGAACGGATGGTGGGTAGGTGAATGATGCAATGCTCATACATATTTTAGAGCACACATTACAATGCACACATTTACATACAGCACTCCATGTGAGTCTAAGACCATGAATTTGGTAGTGATTATTAAGTTTCTTCTTTGCTTTCTTTCCTTTTTTTTTATTTTAGATGGAGTCTCGGTCCTGTCGCCCCAGGTTGGAGTGCAACGGCACCATCTCGACTCACTGCAACCTCCACCTCCGGGTTCAAGCGATTCTCCTTCCTCAGCCTCCCAAGTATCTGGGATTACAGGCATGCGCCACCCCGCCTGGCTAATTTTTTTGTATTTTTAGTAGAGACAGGGTTTCACCATGTTGGTCAGGCTGGTCTAGAACTCCTGACCTCAGGTGATCCACCTGCCTCGGCCTCCCAAAGTGCTGGGATTACAGGCGTGAGCCACCGCGCCCGGCCTAAGTTTCCTCTTTCTAAAATGTGGTTTGTCTTTCTCAATTTCAGAAACTTGCCCAAAGTACCTAGCTGTAAGTAGTACCCTGTCAACTTCAAGATAATGACCCACAAGACTACATTACCCTCCAGTTTGTCTTTTCTTGATAGCAGTTTGAGGACAGCATTGATTAGGCCTATTAGACCATGGCTGAAGTGTTGCCCCATTCTGGTTTCCTGTTACGAATCTGACACTTCTAGAAAGTCACTGGTTACAGACTAGATCAAGGAAGGTGACTACTCAAATAATTAACTGTGACACAGAATACCCAGATAAGCACCATGTAAGAATTTACAGATTCTATTTCCCTGTCCACACACAGGCCAGTCCTCGGCTCACTATCTCATTCACAGGTTTAAAAGAACAGGTGATGACTCAGAATTCACTTCTAATCTTAGTTTTCTGAGCCTTTAAGCACACATACATCAGACAAAACAGCGTCAGGAGGACTGAACAGAAAGCCAGAAGACAGATTTCCAGTTCCACCCAAACTGATCCTCTAATGCAGGTACACAGAAGCTGGGGGGAGTCATTTCAGTGTGAAGAAGAAAGCACTCTAAAGTGCTACCCAATGTTTACTAAGCAGAGGACGTGCCTACTGCACATTCTTCTGTTTTGCCCAGAAATGCGAACTAAAAAGAACCTTTTGTATAGGTAATCAAAGACACACAACCACAGTATGATACCCAGACCAATTCTGAAAAGGTCAAGCGTCCTTCAAGGGTCAAATAAACAGTAGCTCCATTCTAGCCAACCAAAAAAAGATAAGGCTAACCATTTTAAATGTGTTTTTTAACACTGAGCCATTTCCAACAGATTTGCCTGGCTGCTCTGGGGAGTCAGGCCTCCCTGAGTTCAGGTGAAGCCTCTACCCTTTCCCCTCTCTCTAAATTCTTCTCACTTTTTACCGGGAAGAGCAGCACATCTGAACACACGCAACCGTGCAGCAGCGCATCACTCTGTCACACTGAATCAAGGGGAGGGAACTCAAGGCAGTGAGTAGCTCATGTGCACAATGGAAGTTTTAAAAATTATTAGGCAGTCTATCCTTAACCCCAGCTGCTGATAAAAGGAGATACATATCAAAGTCTGTTTTCCTAACCTTCTGCGGAGAATGTAAGTGAGCTGTTTCCGCTCCAGGGCGAGGTCTAGTGACACTCATCAACCCTCAGCAGAGAGCATCCAGGGAATTCAGGACCTTGGTTTTATCGCTAAGGGTGTAGCCACTAGTGCTATTAACAGCAGCACTCTAGGTCCTCACAGAGAGGGCCCCCCTCCTTTACCAGGATCTCCCAACTCTGCAGAGAAAAGCTGAGAATAGGGTCCAGGGCTAAGGCTATTTCCCAGATTTAAAGGAAGCTGTAAGCGATTTTAAAGCCTCACCTTACCTCAGCTAACAGAAAGAGAGGCAGGGGGCGGTGGGCGGAGGACCCACCAACTCAGGGGAATGGTAAAGAGACAAAGATCACCCCAAACGCACAAGCGCGCGCGCACTGAACCCGGACTGCAAAGCACATTCCATCAACCTTTCACTGTAATCGGCTTCCTGTGGGGTTTATCCCCTCACCCCATTCCTCTCCAGAAAGTTTAATGCTGTTCGCACCGACTTTGAAAGGTCCATTGTTCCCTTCCCCGTAAACGTAATGAAAAGAGAGAGGGGAGGGAAAGAAATCGAGACACCGTTCCCGAGGACCCTTTCTTAAAGAGAGGACTGACTCCTGGGGGAGTCGGGTCAGTCCTAATCCAGAGATGAAACCGGGAAAGGAGACGCACGGGGGAAGGGCGGGAGGACGTTTTCCTTTTCGGTAGAAATGCCCAACGCCGAAGCCGGCCAGGCCGCCGGGAGCAGAAAAGGTGGGCGAGACCCGGGTCTGCGCTCCCGCAGTGGCCCCCTAGGGCAGCAAACGAGGCGGAGCAGGGAGCGGGAGAGCGAGTCGCTTCTTACCTTCCCCTACCCCGCTTAGCGTCCGTTAACTCAGGTGCCTACACAGCGGTCCAGGGAGACGGAGAGGAGCCCCCGGCGTCCTCGGGTCCAGATCTCCTCTCCATGGCCAGGAAGCCACTCGATTGCCGGAGCCCACAGCTGCCGCTCGTAACGCAACTGGCAGCCGGAGCCTCTGCCTGGAGGTGAAATACTCTCCTCCCGAGAGTGACGCGCACTTCCCTCCGCCTCCGCCTCCTCCTCCTCCTGCCCCGAGCCTCGGAGGCAGGGGCCTCGACTCGCTCTCTCCCGGAGCCGCCGCTCGGCTTTCTCTGCTCCTTCCCCTCCGGGAGGAAGAGGAGGAGAATCCTGGCCCGGGCGGCGCGGGCCTGAGCGTCCACGCGACAACAGGGGAGGAGGCGGCGGCGCGGGACGGAGTGGGGTCCCAGGAGTCGCTCTTGTCCCTGGTCGCCGGGCGCCGCGGCTCCCTAGGGTCGCGCTCAGCCTCCGCCTGCCAGACAAGCAGCCCGGCTCGGCTGGGCCGGGAACTGTGGATTGGGCGGGCGGGCGGGCTGTGGAGAGCCAGGGAGGCGGAGGGAGAGGAGGAGCCTGCCATCAGAGGAGGCGGTGACCCCGCCGGGCCCCTCCCGCCGGCCCGGCTCCCCGCGAGCTGCGAAAGCGGAGGCTCAGCGCCACTCGCTGCCGCGCTCTGGAACAGCGCCCGAACGCACTGCCGGCGGGGCAGGACCCCAGCTAGCGCACCCCGCTGAGGCTGCAGGCTCCTTCCCTTCCCGGACGCGCACACCCAGATGAGGCTGGTACTGCGCCTGTCACTCCCTGGTTGAGCCTGACACTGCGCCCCCAAAGTACCCGGCTGAGCGTGACTGCACCCCATCAACCCTCGACTGAGTCAGACTCTGAGCCCTATCACCCGTAAAGAGATTTCCACACTCCCACAAGTGTTCTGAGAGTCCAGTCACAGCCCCCACCTGGCTAGACGCGAGCACCAGGTTCTCAGCGCTGTCAGAAGAACCAGCCTGCTCTGGGACACAGGGCAGCTCTTCTGGTCCCTTGGAGCAGCCCCAGCATCCCGCTCGCAGACCGGAATAAATATACTTAGGTCTTCCCACGCCCCCTGCCCACGCCACTCTGGAGGGGTGGCCGCTTGCAGAGGTGGCGCCGAAAGCCACGCCCCGGCCCACCCCAGTGCCAAAACGCCGCTCTGAGGACACCGGCACCGGCCCTGAAGCAGCCCGGCCGCCGCCACCCCGCCCCCTCGCTGGAGCTGCTCTCACAGCCCTGGCTCTGGGTGAGGGCGCGGCCCAGGCTGGATCACTCAGATCCACGAGGTCCCGAGCTAGTGACAGCGGCAGGACTGCCAAATCCGGGCCGTGGTCATCCTCGATTTAATTGGGAATCGGAAGTTTTCCCTCCAGGAAACTCTTTCAGTGAATACTGTACAGGTAGGATAGTTTAGTTTTCAGGGTTGTTCATTCCTCCTCCCTCAACAAACTCAGTCGTGTAACCCTAACACACCCGGCAGTGAAGGGAATCCCCTATTTCAAGGCTATTAGTTCAGGACTTCCTATAAGGAATTACCGTTTCCAAATCTTGGCTGATGATAAGAATCTTGGCTGAGATCTTACAGAAACTTCACCCAGCTCCCTTTGGGAGCCACTGTCCCTTCTGGGAGAGGCAGGGAGGAAAGGTTTTTAAAATAAGGAAGATGGTTTTGAATGACAAGCTGGAAGGGACAAAAGACTGTTTTCATGGTCCAAAGTTGAAATGTTGAGGACTGTGCTTAATAAAGACAGAAACTGTGTCACCCCATTTGCTAGGCTGAAAAATGTTCCCTCCCCAAAGATAACAGATTCTAAATCCTGGAACTTCTAAATCCTGCATATTCCCTTATATAAACAGAAACAGGGCCTTCGCATATGTGATTCAATTAAGGGTCTTCTTGAGTTGTGGAGATTATTCTGGACGATGAAGATGGGTCCTAACTGTAGTCACATGTACTCTTACATGGGGAAGGGGGGTGGGTAAGCACACACAGAGGAGGGCTGGCCACTGTGGAGGCAGAGATTGAAGTGATGCCTCCGCAAGTCGAAGAATGCCAGCACAGAGGCAAGGATTCTCCCCTAGAACCTCTGAAGGGAGCAAGGTCCTGCTGACACCTTGATTTTGGCCCAGTGAAACTGAGCTCGGTCTTCTGCTTCCAGAAGTGTGAAAGAATAAACTTCAGTTATAAGTCACACCGACTTTGGGTGATACGTTGCAGCACAGGAGGCCTGTGCTAGGCCAACTTTACATTACAAATATCAATTTTTTGAATCCTTATTAAGTGCTAGGCACTTTGCTTGGAGTTAGGATATGTTATGGGATATGTTGTCTAATTAAATCCTCCCAATAATTATTATTTCCGTTTTAAAGATAGGACAGTAGGACTTGAAAATTTAAAGGGTCTGTCCAAGGCCACACAGTAAGAACTTCTTGGAATCAAGTCTGCATACCATTCCAATGTTAAAAATAGCAATTAGACCGGTCGCAGGGGCTCACGCCTGTAATCCCAGCACTTTGGGAGGCTGAGGCAGGCAGATCACAAGGTCAGAAGATTGAGACTATCCTGGCCAACACGGTGAAATCCCGTCTCTACTAAAAAATACAAAAATTAGCTGGGCGTAGTGGCACACGCCTGTAACCCAGCTACTCAGGAGGCTGAGGCAGGAGAATGGCGTGAACCCAGGAGGCAGAGCTTGCAGTGAGCAGAGATCGCTCCACTGCACTCCAGCCTGGGCGACAGAGTGAGACTCCATCTCAAACAAACAAACAAAAAAAAGCAATTAAAAATTTATGTACATTAGTCTAATAAAATTTTGGTTTTAAAAAGGGCTTATTTATTTCCACAATCTATATTTATTGCCCAAACCAAGGGAAATGGACGTTGATTGATAGTGAGGTGGGCTAGTGGGGAGCAGGGGTATAGAGGATCTCTTTATATGTGCTGCTCAATTTTGTTGTGAACCTAAAACTGCTCTAAAAAATAGTCTATTAACTAAAAAAAAGGGTAGGGGGATTGAATCTCTGTGTGGCCTATCTTTGAGAATTGTATAAATTAGATATTTATCTGGAACATAAAAAATCAAAGGACAGGCCGGGCGCGGTGGCTCAAGCCTGTAATCCCAGCACTTTGGGAGGCCGAGGCGGGCAGATCGCCTGAGGTCAGGAGTTCAAGACCAGCCTGGCCAGCGTGGTGAAACCCCACCTCTACTAAAAATACAAAAATTAGCCTAGCAGGGTGGCACATGCCTGTAGTCCCAGCTACTTGGGAGGCTGAGGCAGGAGAATTGTTTGAACCTGGGAGGTGGAGGTTGAAGTAAGCCAAGACCTCACCATTGCACTCCAGCCTGGGTGACAGAGAGCGACTCCATCTAAAAAAAAAAAAATCAAAGGAAAGTGATGTGAACGGAAGTTATGAAGGAAACCAACAAAGTAAGACACAGCCTTCTCTGATCAATGGGACTGATGTCACAGATTGAGTTCTCAGGGAAGCAGGCTCTGAGATAGTAACAGGATGTTTTCACCTGTGGGGCATGGGCAGGAAGCAGCATGGGCAAAGGGAGGAGCTGGGCTGCAGTGTACACCCAACAACCTTCATTGATCCCACTGGAGGATCTGAGACATGGCCCACTGGAATTATTGCGCCTAAATGACTGGACCATTAGATACCCTCTTGAATCAGTCATTGGATGTCATCCATCCTGGGAAGTGACATGACCTTGGTCAAGGCGACCCTGCAGCTGAGGTAGTCTCCAAAAGGGCCAGCTGCTGACAGCACCCAGAGCTAGGCAGCAAGTCCTTCTTTGCAAGCAAATCTGGGCAGTGCATCTCCATGTCACTCACGGATCAAATTTCATGCTGAATTGTAATCCCCAGTGTTGGAGGTGGGGTCTGACCTCACCAACAGGAGGTGAGACTGGATCATGGGGGCAGATTGCTCATGTATGGTTTAGTATCATCCTCTTGGTACTGTCCATGGAACAGTGAGTGAGTTCTCAAGAGTTCTGGTCATTTAAAAGTGTGGCACCTCCCCGCTCGCTCTCTTGCTCCTGCTCTGGCCATGTAATGTGCCTGCTCCCGCTTTGCCCCCGCCCTCCCTCCCCTGCATGATTGTAAGTTTCCTGAGGCCTCCTCAGAAACTGAACAGACGCCAGCATCATGCTTTCTGCACAGGCTGCAGAACCGAGGTCAATTAAACCTCTTTTGTCAATGCGAGAACAGACTAACACACCCACTTACATGTATGTGACATCCTCACCATTGTGCTACTCCTTCCAAATAAGGAGAGAAAGCCCCAGAGTGAGTGGGATGCCCACATTTTGCATTTTTGCCTGGTTGTAACTGTGCGTTCACACATGATAATACACTGACTAAGACTTGAGACTCTTTAGTCGGATCACGTGCCTTAGCTCACTAGTACAACCAAATGCTCAGCCTCTCTGAGGTGCCTCCATTTTTCATGTCAAAAGGGAATAATAGTAGTACCTAGCCCATGGAGTTATTATAAGAATTAAATATGGCAATGCTGTAAGGGGCTTCACTGTACTTCTCCTAAATGCTCAGCGCATTCTGTTATTGGTGCCTCCTGTCATCTCTTCTTTACCCTCCATGATTGGCTAAATTGTAAATTTGGGGGTACAAGGGGAGATAGGGTCTCACTATGTTGCCCAGGGTGGGCTCAAACTCCTCAGTTCAAGTGATACTCCCACCTCAGCTTCCTAAGTAGCAAGGGTAAATTGGAATGTTATATTAGGTTACACTTGCAATGACTTTAGGTGGAGATAGGAAACGGAGTGCTCTTGGGGTCCAGGTCATAAGTGAAGGCCATGAGATAAATACAAAAAGCACTACCTAAAGGAAGCTGGAACTTTCTTTTTAATGGTGAGAAACAGCAGCCACACTCCAAACAAATGCCAGGCCTCTCCTTTCTGTACCCTGGTGGCCCTCACCACACATGTCATTGCATCTCCCTATATTAAATGTCTGTGGATGCTTAGACAACACGAGGGCTAAGGGCACTGGCTCCCCGCATCCATCCATGGAAGCTGGCTGGGTGTGGGGGGGTCATTGTCCCTAACGTGTATATATGTGTGTGTATATATATATGCACACACACACACACACACACACATACATTCACCTTCTCTGTGAAACATTCCAAGGCCAGTCGTCATGGCCTCCCCTCAGCTCTGATGGCTCCATACACACACCTGCCGCAACCCTGACCACACTGCATTGCAGTTATTTAGTGGGTTTTAACCACAGCCCTTCCCATCCTGCCTACTTCCCTGCAGCTGGTAGACTGGGCACCTGAAGATTTAGAGATTGAAGATACAGTCTTATTCAACTTCAAATCCTCGGGGCCTAGCACAGTGTTTGATGAGTGATACTGCCCCGAGTGGGCAACAAAAGAGTCAGCGGAGGATTTAAGAGAGAGGAGGGGACCAAACACCGTGATGTGGAAAGAGTCTGTGCATCTGTGTTCCACAGCTCCAGGTTTCTGCTTGCTTTGCACTCTCCAGCTCCAAACTAAGACAGAACCTCACTTCACCATCACCACTCTTCCCCTTTCTGTTTTCCCCCAGGCTATTAGAAATTAATTCCTTCAAACTGTTTCATTCTATGAGGGCCTGAACAGATAGTGTTTTGTATTGTTTTGTTTTGTTTTGTTTTTGAGACAGGATCTTGCTCTGTCACCCAGGCTAGAGTGCAGTGGCACAATCACAGCTCACTGCAGCTTCAACCTCCCAGGCTCAAGTGATGCTCCCACCTTAGTCTCCCTAGTAGCTGGGACTATGGCTTGATCCTCCTACCTCAGCCTCCCAAGTAGCTGGGGCTACAGGTGTGCACCACCACACCTGGCTACTTTTTTTTTTTTTTTTTTTTTAGAGACAGAATTTCGCTTTTGTTGCCCAGGCTGGAGTTCAATGGCATGCTCTCAACTCACTGCAACCTCTACCTCCCGGATTCAAGTGATTCTCGTGCCTCAGCCTCCCAAATAAGCTGGGATTACAGGCTCCCGCCACCATGCCCAGCTAATTTTTTGTATTTTCAGTAGAGACGGGGTTTCACCATGTTGCCCAGGCTGGTCTCCAATGCCTGGTCTCAAGTGATCCACCTGCCTCAGCCTCTCAAAGGGTTAGGATTACAGGGGTGAGCCATCATGCCCTGCCTTTAAATCATGTTTTTCTGTTCATATTTGCTCTTTTTGCACTCAGTGTATGGGTGTAGAAATGATTCTCCAGGTGACTAATGCCTCACTAGTAAGGTGTTGATACACTATTTGCCATCCAAACCTTAATTAAAAGTCTTAGAAGAATTTTCCCACTGTTGACCCAGTGCAATAATATTACAGAATGTTAGTGTGACCTTTCTTTGCTGTGGTAACAGCTGCATGTCTACAAAACCACCTGTGCTTTCTTTATTTGCTTCCATCTAACCAGCCTCATTCTCACACTTCATAGGCTCGCAATGAAGGCTGCATGTTTCCTGTCAAACTCTCTGGACACTTGCTTTAAATTATGATGTAAGCAATTCTGATCCAGTATAGCCAAACTGCTGATGCAGTCTTTTCAGAGAAGGGAAAACATGTGATTATTTTATTTTAATTTCTATTAAATAGATGGGAATAAAACTTTTGTTTTCTCATTCAAAACATGATTTCATTTTCTGGAAAAAAGTGATGTCCCATCCTGATTCCCATCTAACATCTTCAAAATTGGCACAAATTTCACTGTTGCATAGTAAGTTACATACACTTGGTATTTTTTGGGGGGGTGGGAGAGGCCTTTGTAGCTGTCTTTATATAAGTGGTTGTACTTTGCTGCTGGCACCTAGACCCAAAAACATTTCCCTAATTCTCATGTCACAATTGAGGACACTGTCTCTGAAAAGAGAAATGAGTTGCCTGAAGTCACTTAGCTAGAATGAAGTTGCTTCCGTACTTATTGTAGGTTAAGATTTCCTGTGTTGAGGTCAGGTGTGGTGGCTCGCACCTGTAATCCCAGCACTTTGGGGGGCCAAGACCAGTGGATCACCTGAGGTCAGGAGTTCAAGATCAGCCTGGCCAACATGGTGAAACCCCATCTCTGCTAAAAATACGAAAATTAGCTGAGCGTAGTGGCACACACCTGTAACCAGCTGCTCAGGAGGCTGGGGCAGGAGAATCACTTGAACCTGGGAGGTGGACATTGCAGTGAGCCGAGATCGCGCCATTGCACTTCAGCCTGGGCAACAAGAGTGAAACTTTGTCTAAAAAAAAAAAAAAAAAAAAAAAAAAAANAGCCTGGCCAACATGGTGAAACCCCATCTCTGCTAAAAATACGAAAATTAGCTGAGCGTAGTGGCACACACCTGTAACCAGCTGCTCAGGAGGCTGGGGCAGGAGAATCACTTGAACCTGGGAGGTGGACATTGCAGTGAGCCGAGATCGCGCCATTGCACTTCAGCCTGGGCAACAAGAGTGAAACTTTGTCTAAAAAAAAAAAAAAAAAAAAAAAAAGTTTTCTGGGTCAAACGTGTTGGTGCATGCCTGTAGTCCCAGGTACTCAGGAGGGTGATGTGGGAGAACTGCTTGAGCTCAGAGTTCAAGGCTTCAGTGCACCATGATGGTGCCACTGTCCTCCAGACTGGGTGACAGAGCAAGACTGTCTAAAAAATAAAAATAAAAAGATTTGCTCATAGCATGTCTACAATATATGCAGTATTACCACTAATATCTTATAAATTTGCTGGATGGGGATTACATGATCTGTGTAAACTGAAGAAATACACACAAGAAATGTAGTGTATTTTCATTATATTCACATACGGATATGTACCAGAAGAGTTTATACAGTGAATTTGTGTAAGAATTGAGAAAGCTGGTTATGAATATAGACTTTAATTTGAAATAATACCAACATCCTAAAATCATGCATTATCCCTGGGGTTTTATCTCTTCCTTCCTGTTCCTTCTAGACAACCAGCAAAGAAGTATAAACCTGTTCTGCCTAGAAAGACTAAGGACCCTGTGTAACCTTCAAAGGCGCATAATCAGAAAGGAAAAGCAAGATTAGGAGTACCTTACTTGCATAAATATATAGCTGTCAAAATTCCCCCAAAGCATATGATATCAAAGCTCTCTAAATTTTCCATAGTTATTATTAAAAACTTACTAAAGTACAAGAAAAAATAAACAAATCCCTGCGAAGCCTCCGGGCCACCTGGATGACAAAGGAGCTCTTTAGGAAACTTGAGCTCATCATGGATTTGAAAATACACAGTTAACAACGTGTCAAAAGTTATCATCAGTCCAACTTAATTCCACAAATCTTTTTTAGGTATTTCTACACTTCTCTCTAAAGAAATGAACGTGAGCTGGGCACAGTGGCTCACACCTGTAATCCCAGCACTTTGGGAGGTCAACACCGAGGATCACTTGAGGCCAGGAGTTCAAGACCAACCTGGGCAACAAAGCAAGACCCTGACTCTATAAAAAATTAGCCAGGTGTGGTGGTGCACACCTGTAGTCCTAGCTACTTGAGAGGCTGAGCCCAGGAGTTCAAAGTTGCAGTGAGCTGTGATAGCACCATGGCACTCCAGCCTGGGCAACAGAGCAAGACCCAGTCTCTAAAATTTTTAAAAAGTAAGGGATGAACATGAGATTATTTTGAAAGATAAACAGGATTACTGGATTATGACATATATGACAGATACGTTGATTATTTGATTGTGGTAATCATTTCAAAATGTATACAATATATCAAATCATCACATTGTATCCTTGAACACACAACTTTTGTCAATTATACCTCAATAAAGCTGGAAAAAAATTACTTGAAATAATGTAAACAAACTAACAAAATCATCAACTACTTTTGTTTTCAAGAATACAATGGAAAATGCCATTCATGACAAAAGTAGAAAATCTGATTTTATAGTCCATTTGGATAGAAGAATTTTCTACATGATTAAATTGAGGCATTGTTTTCAGAAAACTATTGTGAAAATACACATGGCGCTTTAAAAAGAAGGGAAGGAATGTCTACCCTTTCCACGATTGTCTTAACACAGGGTCTTTTGTAGATGAGCTAAACACAGCTTAGAAAACTCAGAACTCAATTATTTATTCAACAAATAATTATTGTTGTCTTATGTAACAAACGCTGATAGATTCTGGAAACTGAATAAGACAGCAAAGCCCCTACACTTTAGTAGGGGTTTGTACCCCTAATAAAAGGAAACTGGCAAATAAACCAATAACACAATAACATGGCCTGGCGCAGTGGTTCACGCCTGTAATCCCAGCACTTTGGGAGGCCGAGGTGGGCGAATCACCTGAGGTCAGGAGTTTGAGACCAGTGTGGCCAACATGGTGAAACCCCATCTCTACTAAAAATAAAAAATTAGCCAGTTATGGTGGCACGTGCCTGCCGTCCCAGCTACTCAGAAGGTTGAGACAGAAGAATCGCTTTAACTCAGGAGGTGGAGGTTGCAGTGAGCCAAGAAAAAAATAAAATAAAATAACACATGATTATACGGATGGTAATAAGGGAAATAAACAAAATTATGAGTCGTAAGTGGGATAGAAGCTACACCGATGGCCTTCCATAAGTCACATTTCCCAATATTTACATTCTAGTAAGATCCTCTCCTACATTGACTCTGAACTTGGCCTTGTGACTTGCTTTGGCCACTGAAACATCAGAAGGGTGATGTAAGCACGGGCTTCAAAAGCACTTGCACAGCTGTTGGAGTGGTATTGTGAAAAAGCTTATTTACGGTGACGTGGTCAGGAAAGACATCTCCAAGAAAGTGATAGTTAAGCTAACATCTAAAGAATGTTGACCTTGAGGACAGGAATTTAAAAAGTGAGATAAGTTATGATGATGAGAAAAGAGAGAG
Source organism: Rhinopithecus bieti (assembly GCF_001698545.2). Classification (NCBI taxonomy): domain Eukaryota; kingdom Metazoa; phylum Chordata; class Mammalia; order Primates; family Cercopithecidae; genus Rhinopithecus; species Rhinopithecus bieti. Next base: position 515,997 of record NW_016826182.1, read on the forward strand.
TTGGCAGGGTGCAGGCTCATCCCTATAATTCTAGCATTCTGGTAGGCAGAGGCGGGCAGATGACTTGAGCCCACGGGTTTGAAACCAGCCTGGGCAACATGGTGAGATTTCTACAAAAAAATACAAAAAATTAGCCAGGCGTGGGGTTACATACCTGTAATCCCAGCTACTCAAGAGGCTGAGGTGGGAGGATCACCTGATCCTCAAGAGGTTGAGGCTGCAAGAGGCCATGATCGCACCATCACACTCTAGCCTGGGTAACAGAGAAAGACTCTGTGTCAAGTAAAAAGAAAAGGAAGGATCAGGGCAGGTTAAGGTTTGAGGACCAGGGAATCAAGGCTTGAAACACTGTGGATCCAGCAGATGCCAATGGCAAACTTTTTGCATAATTTCTGCTTGAGCTACCCTTATCCAGATACCACAATAAGACAAAAGAAGTTATAAAGATCCAATAATTTTCCGGACAGCCTCCTCACTTTATACAGAAACACAGAAAAATCACTTAGTTAAAAATCAGCAACGACTTTAAGAGGGCCAGCCAGCTTTCACTGTTGTGTCCTTGGAAGCCCTGGGTTGTCATGCTAAAGCCAGCTAACCTGCTGAAGAGACCACAGGGAGACAGTGTTGTGCCTTCAATTTTTACTATACTGAGAGGCCATGTGTGGGAAAAGAGGACCAGAGACACCAGAGAGAGAAGAGCCAGCCATGTCAAGATCCCAGCTGAGTTTAGCCCCACTTATCCCACCAATAAATGTAGCCATTTGACCGACCACTGGCAAGAATAGCAGAGGATATGCTCAGCTGAGCCCTGTGCAGATTTCAGAATATAAGCAAACAAAAGAGTGGTTATTTAAAACCACTAAGTTTGGAGTGATTTGTATGCAGCAATAAAAAATCTCAACCCGCCTTCTTCTCTTTTTTTGAAATGTAGTCTCGCTCTGTCACCTAGGCTGGAGTGTAGTGGCGCGATCTCAGCTCGCCGAAACCTCTGCCTCCTAGGTTGAAGCAAATCACCTGTCTCAGCCTTCCAAGTAGCTGGGATTACAGGCACATGCCACCACACCCAGCTGATTTTTGTATTTTTAGTAGAGACAGGGTTTCACCATGTTGGCCACACTGGTCTCAAACTCCTGACCTTAAGTGATTTGCCCACCTAGGCCTCCCAAAGTGTTGGGATTTACAGGTGTGAGTCACTGTGCCCGGCCCCAGTCCATCTTCTTAAATGTAGGTGATTTTGTCCTCCAGAGTATATTTAGCAATGTCTAGAGTAATTTTAATTTCACACTCTGGGGGAGGGATGCTGGCATCTAGTGGGTAGAGGCAAAGCATACTGCTAAACATCCTTCAATGCGCAGGATGAAGGGCTATGTGATCCAAAATGTCAAGAGCCAAGGTCAAGAGACTCTGACCTAAACAAATGATTTTGATAGGTGATTGTCAGTCTTCCACAGACGTTATACCAATGTATTTTCCCAAGAGCAATACATGACAATATATATGTTCCTATTGCCTCACCAGCAGTAAATATAACCAGGTATACACATATATAGAAATAAATATCGACAAATGTCTATCTTTGTCATAGGAAAAAGTGATATAATAATTTCAACATGTGTTTCTCCAGTAATAACTGAGGGTGTCTCTTTACATTTACAAGAGTCATTTGTAGTTCCTTACCTATGACGTATCTGTTCATATTCTTAGCTCATTTTTCTGCATAGCTGTTGTTCTTTTCTCATTGGTTTGTAAAAGCTCTATATGTATTAAGAAAGTTATTAGCCGGGCATGGTGGCTCACACTTGTAATCCCAGCACTTTGGGTGGCTGAGGTGGGTGGATCACTTGAGATCAGGAGTTCGAGACCAGCCTGGCCAACATGGTGAAACCCTGTCTCTACTAAAAATACAGAAATTAGCCAGGAACTGTGGCGTGTAATCCCAGCAACTCAGAGGCTAGAGCAGGAGAATCACTTGAACCTGGGAGGTGGAGGCTGCAGTGAGCCGAGATTGCACCACTGTACTCCAGCCTGGGTGACAGAAAGATACTCCATCTCAAAAAAAAAAAAAAAAAAAAGAAAGAAAGAAAAGAAAAAAGAAAAAAAACATTATCCCTTTGTTTATGATGAGTTGAAACTATGCTTTCCCTGTTTAACAGACAAATTTAGAGTGGTAAATAGCTAAACACCAAACTATACCAAGAAAACCACACTTAAGTGAAAAGGTATGTTTGTAAGCTGTAACTTGAAGCAGTGAAAGAAACAAACAAATGATGTGTCAAGAAAAAAATACTAATATTCCCTGCCAGGAACTGTACATTGGGATCTAAAGAGAGCCAGAACATGGGAGGCAGGAGCTACACGGACTGGGTGCTGCAAACAGGGAAGAAGGAAGCCCCATTTGAGGCCAGATACGCAGACTGTGAATCTGAGAGACTGAATTTCAAACTGTAGGTAATTATTTAAAATAGTAGCTGACACATACCACCAGTGAAAGATGAGACTCCAAGTTCAGACTTTAAGTTACCTTTTACCTTTTGAACACTTGACTCTTCTCCCTCATTCAGCCCCTTCTAGTATAAAAATGACTTTCAACCAGTGTTCTCAAGCCATGCTATCTCAGATCCAGTCTCAGCTCTGGGAGAAGTCACTTAACCTCTCTGTACTTTCATTGTCTTCTCTGTAAAATAAGAATATTCATTATCTACCCTTACAGAGTGGTTATGCAGTAAATTAGTCAATCTGACCCATTTATAAGAATACGTAGTACACGTATGCATACAATTAAAGCTATTTAATGTCATTAATGTACACTAATGCACAGACATGTTTACTCTGTTTCAGACGAGTAACACAATATCATCTGTTGGGTATAATTATCCTCATTTCACAGATAAGAAAACAGAGTCTCAGAGAAAGTAAATAAGACCTACTTTGTTTTATCACCTTTGGATTATCTGCAGTATTAAAGAAAATTAAAGAAAATACTACTGTTGGCCGGGCGCGGTGGCTCAAGCCTGTAATCCCAGCACTTTGGGAGGCCGAGACCGGCGGATCACGAGGTCAGGAGGTTGAGACCATCCTGGCTAACACGGTGAAACCCCGTCTCTACTAAAAAACACAAAAAACTAGCCGGGCAAGGTGGCGGGCGCCTGTAGTCCTAGCTACTTGGGAGGCTGAGGCAGGAGAATGGCGTAAACCCGGGAGGCAGAGCTTGCAATAAGCCAAGATCGCGCCGCTGCACTCCAGCCTGGGCGACAGAGCGAGACTCCGTCTCAAAAAAAAAAAAAAGAAAGAAAAGAAAATACTACTGTTACAAGGAAAGCCTGGAGAGAAAAAAAAATCTTAGTCACACAGGAAACTGAAAAATCATCTTCAAATATATGAAGAGCTATTGTGGGGAGCAGAAATTAACCTTTTATTTCTGTTGCTTCAGAGGGCAGAAGTGATAGCAGTAGGTGGAAGATCAATCTATGCAAAATATGCTTCAGTCTTTTGAAGAATTTGCTGTTTTCATTTCCCATTGTATCCCCAGTGTATAGCTCAGTACTTGACTCACTGAGATCTCAGCTCTCATTAGATATTTGTTGAGTAAATACATGAATAAAGCAAATTATAAGAGCTATCCAAAATGAAACAGGCTGCCTCAGGAGCACTCCATCCTAGCCATGTCCAAGAAGAGGCTAAGCCAAGCATCTGATGGACGGTTTGAATAAATGCATATTATATGCAGGAAGGGATGGTTCAAAAGGGCCTTGACAACATATAAAGTATTATAGAAACTAACAATCATGGCCAGGCATGGTGGCTCATGCCTGTAATCCTAACACTTTGGAAGGCCGAGGCAGGTCACCCGAAGTTCAAAACCAGCCTGCCTGTGCAACATGGTAAAACCCCATCTCTACAAAAAAATATAAAAATTTGCTTTGCGTGGTGGCACACGCCGGGTCCCAGTTACTCAGGAGGCTGAAGTGGGAGGATCCCTTGAGCTTGGCAAGTCAAGGCTACAGTAAGCCATGATAGTGCCACCACACTCCAGCCTGGGTGACAGAGCAAGACCCTGTCTCAAAAAACAAAACAAATAGATCACAATATCTATCATTTGATAACTTATTATGTGCCAACCACTCTGAAAAGCTAGTCTCAATTGGAAAATGACTACTATCTTCCAATATTTGAAAATACTAGATTCTAAGAAGGCCAAGTTCAAATCCTGACTCAACCATCTACTCATTGTTTGACTCTGGACAAATTTCCCAAATCCTCTGTGCTTCAGTTTTGCCACATGCAAATCGATAAAATGGGAATAAGTAATTCCACAAGGTTACAAGAAGGTAGCCAAAAATCTTCCATAAGGCCCAGTATATTTTTGGCAACACATTTCCTTCTTTCCCTATAATCATTACACACTCTAAGGAGCTGTATCTGATTGTTGGAATTGACCAAAGATTAAATGTCTTGTTCTATGAGCTTGCTTCCTTGTAAAGGTAGCTTCATGAGCTTCACATCGCTGGATGTGTTTATGAAGAGACTGGGCAGGTACATGCAAATAGCAACACTTACAGAATGCTTGCTATGAGCTAGGCACTGCTGTGTATGTTTTACAGATAGATATTCATCCTGACAATCCACACATTTTACAGATGAGGAAACTGAAAGCGACTAAGTAATTTGTGTAAGATTATACAGCCAGTAGGTGCCAGGAATTTGAACCAAGGGTCTTAGCTCTTAATCACTTCACCAACTCCATATAAGCAATAGTGACAAGGACATTCCACTATTGTGTGGGTGCTGGTGCCGATGATGTCCCTTCCAGCACAGAGATCCACGGGCCCATAATCTCACTACAGTGTGAACAGCTAAAGGGATTCAACTGTGACAGACTGAAAAACAAATGTAAAAGAGGAGGCAAGAGATGTCCACACCTGGAGTGGCCAAAGGAGCAGAATCTTCCAAGCCTGGACAGTACCTCACTCAGCAATGGAGCTGCTCAGGCTGGGAAAAGCGCTGGCGTGAGGAGGCGGGGCAGCCAGCCAGACATGTTTCCTATAGCCAGGCCCTAGGTGTCACCAGTGTGACAGGGCCACCAGTCATCCCTCCATTCTTTTGTACTTTCATTTACACATTTCATTTTGTGACAGGAAATAACACTGTCAGCAGCACAGTTGCTCACAGCATGTGCTACAGGGCGCTGACGCAGGGAGGGTGGAAAGGGCGGAGGTGGGACAACGGGTGTTTGTGCCAGCATGTCACATACCGTCCTGACCTGCTGCATGCTCTTCCTTGCCCCAGGTTAGGTCTGGCAGCTGCTTACACAAGGCTCAAGTTGTTTGGAGCGGGAGGGAGAGGGGACCCACATCACCTATTTGCAGCTTTGCTTTTAAAAGTTAGTATCACCGATTTAGATTTGGGGTTTGGATTTTGAGGGGAACAAGAGGATTATTAGGCTGCAACAGGACTTTTCTTCTCTTGCTCCCTTCTGCCTTCGGGAGTATTTAGATGTAATATCTCGTGCTAACCTCAAGTTGAAAGCGGTAAAGTCATTCTGCTGGAGAAAATAATAAAAATAATGCTGACTTCCATGTTCATATTCAGTCTGTTTCTAGGAAAGACAAACATCGGTGGTTTTTAAATAAAACATTTTTTGACTCGGTGCAGTGGCTCATGCCTGTAATCCCAGCACTTTGGGAGGCCAAGGTGTGTGGACTACTTGAAGCCAGGAGTTCGAGACCACTGTGGCCAACATGGCAAAACCCCATCTCTACTAAAAACACAAAAAAGAAAATTAGCCAGGCATAGTGGCACATGCCTGTAATCCCAGCTTCTTGGGAGGCTGAGGCACAAGAATCGCTAGAACCTGGCAGGTGGAGGTTGCAGTGAGCCGAGATCGCACCACTGCACTCCAGCCTGGGTGACAGAGCGAGACTCTGTCTCAAAAATAAACAAATAAATAAACAAGTAAAATTTTTTTTTATGATTAACCCATGTTATATACAAAGACTCAGCCTTAGTCAGACTTTGTATTGACACCCTCCCCACTCTGTCACCACAGATTATTTGCTGGTCACAAGAGGAAAATGGTTAAAGGCCAGAGCAAGGAAGGGGACTGTTTCAGACCATGAGAGACTTAAATGCCCAAGAATCAAGTGCAACATATAGTCTTTGACCGGATCTTTATTTGAGTGGATCAATGGAAGACGCATTTGGGATCAAATGAAGAAATTTCAATACGGACAAGGAATCAGATGATTTAAGGAATTATTGTTAATCTTGTTAGCTATTGTCTTAGTTCGTTTTGGGTTGCTACAAAAGAATACCCAAGGCTGGGTAATTTATAAAGAAAAGAGGTTTATTTGGCTCGTGTTTCTAGAGGCTGTACAAGACGCATGGCATCGAGCATCTGCTTCTGGTGAGGACCTCAGGCAGTTTTCATTCATGGTGGAAGGTGACAGGGAGCAAGACAGAGGGAAGGCAGGTGCCAGGCTGTCTTTAGAAATCATGTCTCAGAGGAACTAATAGAGGGAAAAGTTACTCATTGCCCCCATGGGGGTGGCACAAAGCCCCTTCATGAGAGATCTGCCCCCGTGATCCAAAATTGAGGATCAAATTTCAACATGAGATTTGGAGGGGACAAATATCCAAAGTATATTAGGAACGTTAATGATGTTACATAAAGAAAAATATTTTTAATCCCCAGTTGTTTGGGAAAAAAAAGAAAAAAGATTTTTTTTTAAATGTGTGTTTTTGTATGTTTATTGCAGCAGTATTTACAACAACAAAGACTTGGAACCAACCCAAATGCCCATCAACGATAGCCTGGATAAAGAAAATGTGGCACATACACACCATGGAATACTACGCAGCCATAAGAAAGAATGAGTTCATGTCCTTTGCAGGGACATGGATGAAGCTGGAAGCCATCAGTCTCAGCAAACTAACACAGGAACAGAAAGCCAAACACCTCATGCTCTCACTCAGAAGTGGAAGTTGAACAATGAGAACACATGGACATGGGGAAGGAAACATCACACACTGGTGCCAGTTGGAGGTGGGGCGCAAGGGGAGGGAGAACATTAAGACAAATACCTAATGCATGCGGGGCTTAAAACCTAGATGACGGGTTGATAGGTGCAGCAAACCACCATGGCACATGTGTATCTATGTAACAAGCCTGCACATTCTGCACATGTCTCCCAGAACTTAAAGTATAACAACAACAACAACAACAACAACAAAAAAGAGCTGACCACAAACTTTGACAGCACTGCTCACTAACTCAGAACCATGTGATACGAATGTTGAAGAGTACAGGCGAGTCATTTTGTACAATGTCCCTTAATTTAGGCAGAAAAACTCGTAACTCTATCTATAATTTCAAGGTTCTGTCAATTCAACCTTTCTCTTTTCCAAGAATAACTAGAATTGTTTTTATAGGAATAGAGAAAAATTGAACTGTTAAGCCTTGAAAGTATACATAAAGTATATTCTCCAGGAGGAGTTTCAGACATGCTCTGCTAATAGTGAAATTTGTTAAATAAATTTACATGACAATATCAGGTTTAAGCTTGGCAAAAGACAACTGAGTTGATATTAAAACATATTACTTAAACCTGGGAAACAGAGGTTACAGTGAGCTGAGATCACGCCACTGCACTCCAGCCTGGGTGACAGAGTAAGACTATCTCAATAAATAAATAAATAAATAAATAAACAAACAAACAAACCACAAGAGAACAACAGTGGACTTGGCAATGGAATTATACCACTGGGATTCAAATCTGACAAAAAGGAGAATGTGTCTGATTCATTTGAGAAATACTTGCCATAGGGAGTTTTTTGCATGGATGTAGGAATGTAGGAATGGATGGATGGATATAGAGATGAATGGACAGATGACTTGATGAATGATGGATACATATGCTTAAATATTTATGAATGTACATCATATATTATTCTCTAAATGACTAGAGATGGCTGGAAGGAGAGATGGATTGCTAGAATGACCCTAGGTTTTCATCCTGTAGTATTCACAGCCAACTTTGACAGTAATCATATTTCTTCGTGTTGTAACACCTTCTCAGGGAAAGAAAGGAGAACTTTAGGGCTTTGCTACTCTGAACCTCTGTCCAATCAATATGCTTTTTTTTTCTTTTTTCTTTTTTTTTTTTTTGAGATGGAGTCTAGCTCCGTCACCCAGGCTGGAGTACAGTGGTGCTATCTCGGCTCACTGCAATCTCCACCTCCTGGGTTCAAGCTATTCTCTTGCCTTAGCCTCCCAAGTAGCTGGGACTATAGGCACCACACCCAGCTAATTTTTGTATTTTTAGTAGAGACGGCCACCATGTTGGCCAGGCTGGTCTGGAACTCCTGACCTTAGGTGATCCACCCACCTTAGCTTCCCAAAGTGCTGGGATTACAGACGTGAGCCACTGCGCCCGGCCAGTCAATACTCTTACATCATAAAATGCTCTCACACAGCTTTGTGGTTTCAAAGAATGGATGGACGTGTGGTAAATGGTGACAATTACAACTATTTGAGGAGTTCCTAGCCTCTATAGAAGGTACTGGGCCCCTTTAAAATCTGAAGAAAGCTAGGGCCCATCCCTCTAGAAAAAGTGAGCACCATATTCTGGCACATTCAGAAGATTCATGAGACCCTAGAGCCCGTCCTTTGATTTCATTGAGGTTCATGAACTCTATGTTAAGGACTCCTAAGCTAAGTCTCAGTAAGAGATGACCGGAGCTGGTAATGACAGGCAGAATTGGCCATGGATGCTTTGGAGGTCAAGCCCTTGTATTCCTGTTTGACACAGAGGATCCTGACTACCCTGAATGGAGCTGAAGTAACTGGATACTTCCAATTAGAAGGAAGAGGCTGGAAGTTAATATAGTTTTTTGGTAAATACTTTGAGTTATAACAATACCTTTCAGAATAAATAATTAACCACAGTCCCAAGAGTTGAATTAAGGACAAGAGTCCATGATTCCTTACAAAGAAATGAAAGAAATAAAACTAAAGATGTATTCATTTATTCAACAAATCTATATTGAAATCTCACTATGTGCCAGGCCCCATTCCAGGAGCTGAAGACATAACAAAGAACAAAAGAGACACAGTATCTGCCATGTGGAGCTCACTTGATTGTTGAGGCAGGGGGAGGAAGACAATAAACAAATAATTATGCTACATAATGTCATATTGTAATAAGTGCCCAAAAGAAAAATATAGCAGGGTAAAGAGAAAGAGAGCAACTGGGAGGCTGCGTGACAGGGAGCAGTGAGGGAAGGTCTCACTGAGAAAGACATTTGAACAGGTGCCAGAATGGAGTGAAGGAATGAGCCATGCAAGCATCTGGGGAAAGAATTTTCCAGGAAAATGAAAAAAAAACAAAGGAAATGCAAAGGCTCTGGAAAAGGAATGTATCCCATGTGTTTGAGAAACAGCTAGGAGTCTGCTGCGGTTGGAGGTAGGTGAGCAATGGAGTAGGGAGATAGCGGGGAGGTGTCCTGGGGTCAAACCATGTAAAGGTTTGGAGGCCACAGGAAGGGCTTAAAATTGTCTTCAGCCAGGCACGGTGGCTCATGCCTGTAATTCCAGCACTTTGGGAGGCTGAGATGGGTGGATCACTTAATGTCGGGAGTTTGAGACCAGCCTGGCCAACATGGCGAAACCCCCTCTCTACTAAAAACACAAAAATTAGCCAGGAGTGGTGGTAGGCACCTGTAGTCCTAGTTACTCTGGAGGTTGAGGCAGGAGAATCACTTGAACTTTGGAGATGGAGGTTGCATTGAGCCAAAATCACAATGCTGCACTCCAGCCTGGTAGACAGAGTGAGACTCTGTCTAAAAAAAAAAAAAAAGATCGGCCGGGTGCGGTGGCTCAAGCCTGTAATCCCAGCACTTTGGGAGGCCGAGACGGGCGGATCACGAGGTCAGGAGATCGAGACCATCCTAGCTAACACGGTGAAACCCCGTCTCTATTAAAAATGCAAAAAACTAGCCGGGTGAGGTGGTGGGCGCCTGTAGTCCCAGCCACTCCGGAGGCTGAGGCAGGAGAATAGCGTGAACCCGGGAGGCGGAGCTTGCAGTGAGCTGAGATCCGGCCACTGCACTCCAGCCTGGGCGACAGAGCGAGACTCCGTCTTAAAAAAAAAAAAAAGAAAAGAAAAGAAAAGAAATTGTCTTCTAAAAGTTGTGGGAAGCCATCGGAAGGTTTTCAGCAAGGGAGCATCATGATCAGACTTATGTTTTATGAAGGGTCACTCTGGTGCTATGTGAAGAGGAGACCATCAGAGGCGATCAGTGAAGGCTGAGGGACAGGAAAGAATGCTTATTTTCCATTTCCAAATAGTAACCAGTGATTTTCGGTGGCCCTAGGAAAAGAACATAGACACAAAGATTATTTGGATCAAACTGCGTTCTTTAGTCCAGTTCTTTCCACTGGGTATGTTATGAACATCCAGCTGGTAGGTCCTGGAAACCAGACAGCAATCACCCAAGTCAACATTAACTTTTTCCTTTTTGTTTTTTTCTTTGAGATGAAGTTTCGCTCTTGTCACCCAGGCTGGAATCTTGGTTCACTGCAACCTCTGCCTCCTGAGTTCAAGTGATTCTCCTGCCTCAGCCTCCCAAGTAGCTGGGATTACAGGCACCCACTACCACGTCCAATTTTTGTATTTTTAGTAGAGATGGGATTTCATCATATTGGTCAGGTTGGTCTCGAACTCCTGACCTCAGGTGATCCACCCACCTCGGCCTCCCAAAGTGCTGAGATTATAGGCATGAGCCACCATACCACCCTAGCTCTTATCTTTTCTGTGCAAGTAATTTCTTGTCTTTTCCTCAATCCTCCCACTGCAAGGTAGAGACAGTAGCTAAGATATAGCCAGCAAAGCCCTGGACTTGGACTCAGAAGACCTGCTCTGACAACAAAAACCTGCATAGACTGGGCAAGTTATTTAACCTCTCTGGACCTCAGATTCTTCATAAGATGAAAACAATGCTACATTTTCACAGAGAAGTTATGAGAAGTAAAATTCAAAACTGTATTTGAAAGAACTTTGAGAACTGCAAAGGGCTATGCAAATGGAAAGAATGATTACTGAAGGCTGACTCAGCTCCTGTTAAATCTTAACCCAGCTCAGACCTGGCAATCACTAAGGGAAGGAAGATGGGGCAAAAATATTTCTCCCATTACTCTCTTGCACTTAGCTCTGGAGATGGTCAGCCAGAGGGCAGGCTAAGATTTTTCAGGATAGAGAAAAAGGAATGGGACGGAGAGTGGGAACCTGAATACTGGAGGGAAATGGGAGAGAAAACACAAGAAAAAAGCTGATTCTGGATAGTAGACAGTGGTGCCACTGCCCAGATGGCCTTTTAAGGCTTGCAGTCAATAGACAATCTCTAACTACCAGCTATGTTAGGGTCTGACAATGAAGAATGCATTGGCCAGGGAAGAGTGCACTGGCCTGGGAAGAATGCACTGGCCTGGGAAGAATGCACTGAACAGGAAGAATGCACTGACCTGGGAAGAATGCACTGGCCAGGGAAGAATGCACTGGCCTGGGAAGGATGCACTGGCCTGGGAAGAATGCACTGGCCAGGGAAGAATGCACTGAGCAAGAAGAATGCACTGGCCTGGGAAGAATGCACTGGCCTGGGAGAATGCATTGGCCAGAGAAGAATGCATTGGCCTGGGAAGAATGCACTGGCCAGAAAGAAGGCAGTGGTCAAGGAAGAATGCATTGGCCTGGGAGCCCTGTCCTAAGACACAAACCACAGTGGTTCTGCCTGAGGCCCAGAATTCAGGAAAAGACAAATCTAGACACAGAAAATGTTTCTATTCTTGAGAGTGAACTGCTGGCCTTTCCAGAATGAAAGGGGCCCAATATAGTCAACTTCTTCCCTAGTCTCTGTTGCTGGCAGCTGCACATTTGGTAGTGGCAGTCTTGATAAATGGGAATCCACAATGCTTGTTCCATGAGTGACCTCAATCTCTGCTACCATGGCCACTTGATTTGTGTGTCTATCATGCCAACACTGGAGTGGCCAATGACAGGGATGGCTGTCAGTCAACCGGCCAGGACATTTTGTCTATTTGGTTTTTAGTGCCTCTTTTGAGGGTGCTCACTGGTAGATGTTCACATTTTATGCACTTCATGCTCATTCCTGTATGTCTATCCACATCCCTCTTCCGCAGATCTCCAATCTTTTTCCCTCTAAGTCCCAAATCAACTGAGCAGACCATTTGCCATTGCTCATGAGTTTGTACATATCCTAACCTCAAGCTACTTCTCTTTCCACACAAAGTGGATAACCGAGTGCCCTTCTCAAAGCTCTACCTATTGGGAGGATTTTCCGCTGCCACTCGCTCTCAAGACCACCTTTGAGCAGACTGTGGAGAAGCTACCATCCATTTCCAGCTTGCACTCATATATAGGGCAGAGCAATCTGCAAAGTAAGCTCAGACATTTTTCTCTTTTTTCGCTTTGTCATGAAGAATCACCCATTCAGCCATGAGAGCGCGGCACTGGGAAAACAGTGGTAGGTACATGGGCGGTCTGGGCTGCTGCTCATGCAGCTTACTTCTGCCCTCTGGTCCTGCTTATGTTCAGTCCCACAGCACCTTCATTTTAGGATGAATTCCTGCTGGGGTCCCCTTATCTTATAACTTGGTTGATTTGCCCCAGATCACAATGAGAAGTTTCACTGCCTGGTCACTTGGCAACCATTGGCAGGCTTTCTGTCTCTACCAGAGCCTTGTAGCATGGCAGGAGTAGTTTTTCCAAAGGCATGTGATTCTCCACTGGAGATGGCATAGCCTTGCTCCAAATTCCCAAAGCCCTGAGTTGTGATTCTTCCACTGGGACTTGCCACAAAATCCATACAGCATCTATCTTTCTAATCTACCTATCTGCACACTGAACACATAGCATCTTTTCTCATAACTGATACCTCCAATGCAAGTGTTTCTGCAGGATCGTATGGCCCGAGTGACAGGGCCTGGACCTGCTGCAGAGCCTTTTCTTGCACTAGGTCCTATGTAAACTTGGCACTCTTTCATGTCACTGAGTATATGAGCGGGAGCAGTAATCAAACTATGCACATGGCTTCAAGTTTTCATCTATTTTTGCTAAACATAATGGTGAAGGTGGTTGAAAGCTGGCTGACCCAGGAAAAGGTGCATCAATTTACATGCAGGATCCCGGCTCTCAGGGAGGGAAACACTAGAGAACACTCCTCTTGAAATCACCTATGATCGCTTTTTCCTGAGGCATGCAAAAATCAAACTTTCTAGTTGATTAGCCAGGCATGAGGTTCTATCTTGTCAAGAAGAAAGTACATCCTGTTGTCTTCTTGTCTTGATCTCAAATGGGTTCTTGCCAGATATTAATACATTGCCTTTCTTTAAACACAGGAAGCGGGTAAGGCAAATTTTCTCAAAGGCTCAGAATGGCACAATATTTCTCCCCTTTGCTTACATGCAGAAGATATCTGAGAATATATCTAGTCAATATGTGTAAAGTTTTCATTGGCTCAAGCGACCAGAAGAGTCCAGACAATAATACGGCATCCTAATTGTTCTAATGTAAATAAAAGCTCTGCCCTTATTTGTGGTTATTTTAAAGAAATCCACTTTGGAAAATGTGCAGAAAATTTCAGGCTTGGCTAATACTCTTTTCCCATCTCATGTCCATTAGCATATGACTCAAGTTTTCCATGTTATCATAAGATAATTTTGCTATCTTGCATTTATTAGTGTTTATTATTAGTTATTATTATAATATAATACCAATATAATCACACTTAATACTTAGAAAAATCTAGTAAAGGAGGCTGTGCCAGGAATCTACAGGATCAGGTTCAATGATTTGCTAGGAATCTAAATATAATGACATTCATGGCTAAGATTTATTACAGTAAATAGATGCAAAGAAAAATTAGCAAAGGGAAAAGGCACACGGGTGAGGTCCAGAAGTAACCAGGCACAAGCTTCCAAGAGCCCTCACCCAGTACAGTCCCCTCCCAGTAGATTCCCAAAGGACATGCTTGATTCTTCCAGCAATGAGTTGTGACAACACATGTGAAATATTGTCTGCAAGGTGAGATAGGAGGCAGGACTCTGGAGGTGATGCTCAGAAACTGGACCAGATTGAGGACTAGCTAAAACAGGGAAGAGGTTAAAATACCTCTCTGTAAGACATGTCCACAAGTGTGCCATGTCAGTTTACCATTGCCATGGCAACACCCAGAAGTTTCTGCCCCTTTCCATGAAAATGACCCAATGACTCAGAGGTTACCACTCTTTTTCTACAAAGTTCTGCATAATCCACCCCTTGATTTGCATGCAATTAACAGTGGGTATAACTATGACTCCAGAACTGCCTCTGAGCTGCCACTCTGGGCACAAGCCTGTGGGGTGGCCTTCTCCACAAGGAGCAGCACCTCTGCTGCTGCTGTACACTGCTGCTTCAATAAAAGTTGCTGTCTAGGCCAGGCGCAGTGGCTCACACCTCTAATTCCAGAAATTTGAGAGGCTGACGTGGGCAGATCACTTGAGCCCAGGAGTTTGAGACCAGCCTGAGCAACATGGCAAAACACTGTCCCAACTAAAAATACAAAAATTAGTCAGCCATGATGGCATGCACCTGTGGTCCCAGCTACTCGGGAGGCTGAAGTAGGAGGATCACTTGAGCCTGGGAGGTTGAGGCTGTAGTGAGCTATGACCATGCCTCTGCACCCAAGCCTTTGAGACTTTCGTCTCAAAAAAAAAAAAAAAAAAAAGTGCTGTCTAACACCACCAGCTTGCTCTTGAATTCTTTCCTGGTCAAAGGCAAGGCAAGAACCCTCCCTGGCTAAACCCCAACTTTGGGGCTTACTTGCCCCGCATCAAAGGGAAGCCCATTAGGGCCTCAGTGCTGAGAATTTTTATTGGGGATGGTGGTTTTAATCTGAGTATTTTCATTTCTAAAAGATTTTAAAGGAAAAGTCAGGATGTTCAGCTCTGTAGTTGTCTTTGTTAGTTTCTTTGTGTGATTGTTGGTTTTGACTTTGACCTGAGGTGAAAAAAGTCCCAAGGACAGACACCCAGAAACACAAGATGAGTAATCCATCAAAGCTTCTGTATGAGATGCAAGGCTTCCTCTTTCCATCTCTTCATAGGAGGAAATGGGAAGATTCTTTCCCTGAATCATAGTCCTCCAAGTGTCTACAGGATATACAGCTATTTTCACTTCAGTAGCTTCACATGGGAAAAAATCCCTGACATGGCTGTCAGGTCAAAATGAATCAAGAGATAAGATACATGTATCTGTGAGACTTTCAGACCTAAAAACCAGGCTACGTGACAACTATTTATTGGCTCTCTTAACTGTATTAAAGCAAAATACAAAAAGATAAACATGTCTAAAAATAAATCAATAAATTAGTCTACTCCTACCCATTTCAGCATTGCAAAGGAACTACTGTGCAACACAGTCTACACTGTGCTGTTTCTTCTGGCAAGTTTCTTGCTTTGATTTGCACAGCAGAAAAGAATCCTCTCATAGGGCATTATTTATGTATCAGCACAGCAAATACTTTGGTCAGCTACCCAATACTAATAAAACTAATGCCTGTTTATGGTTCATCTTAGTCTCACTTGTTTTCTTTTTTCATTTGTGTTGTTGTTGTTGCTGTTGTTGTTGTTGCTATTGTTGTTGTTGTTGAGACAGGGTCTTGCTTTGTCACCCAGGGTGGAATGCAGTGGTACAATCAATGGCTCACTGCAACCCCAACCTCCCAGGCTCAAACGATCCTCCCACCTCAGCCTCCCGAGTAGCTGAGAGTACAGGTATGTGCCACCATGCCTAGAAAGTTTTATTTTATTTTTGTAGAGATGAGGTCTCGCTATGTTGCCCAAACTGTCCTTCAACTCCTGGACTCAAGCGGTCTTCCCTTCTTGGCCTCCCAGGGTGCTGAGATTATAGGCATGAGCCACTGTGCCCAGCCTTTTAAATGTTTTAACTGGCAAATAATAAATGTATTTATGGGGTGTAGTGTGTGATATTTTGATACATGTATACAGTGAAATGAATAAATCAAGCTGATTAACATATTGATCACCTCACTTATTATTTCAGTCTCTCTTGTTTATTTTCAAACCTTAGAAGCTTTGTATAAATAAAAGCAGGTTTAGCTTTAAGGAATGAAGTCAGTGGTTATTTCAACCACCTCTTGGCCCATATGCCCTTCCCTTTTTCTCCCCAAACAGTGCTTTTATGATCAACATGCCTCTCTAAGCTCACATGAAAATTTCAGCCCCATAATTTACAAGTGAAGTGAGCTTGGACCAGCTATTTAACCTTTATGGTTTCAGTTTCCTCATCTGTAAAATGAGAGTGATAATAATGCTCATCTCTTGAAGTAGCTGAATTAATGATGCAATGCATGCAAAGCCCTTAGGATACTACCTGGTACTTAATAAATGCTTAAAATTTTTTATTTATTTTTGTTTATTATCATAAAGGCCACTCGGTGATAACTGACAATCCATTTTGAAAAGTCTGTACAATCTATTAGAACAGAAATTCTTTTGGCCAGTCATTATGTCTTATACCTGTAATCCCAAGACTTTGGAAGGCCTAGGTGGGTGGATTGCTTGAGCCTAGGAGTTTGAGGCCAACCTGGGCAACACAGCAAGACCCCATCTCAACAACAACAAAAAAGAAATTATTTTATTTTATTCTTTTTCGACCTGTAGCAGTTATGTAATGTTGGTATTGTTCTTATCTATGAAGACTGGGTATTGGGAAAGTCATGCAAAAATTCAGCAGAGCCCTTTGGTGCCAAATGTTGAGAGTATAGGGGTCCATCTGGGACTAAATACGAGCTAAATGTCACAAGGTGCCAGACAACAGGAAGATCGAGCCCCAGCTGAGACCCTGAGATAACTTTGGAACTAGGAATGGAGGCTGCCTTTACTGACACTTTCTTGTAATCTTTCCCAATCAACTTTGCTTATTTGGTATGTGGGTTGCTATGGTGACAGGATAATGGGAAGAAACTGTGCAACAGATGGTCCTAATCTATTTAAACTTTACTAAAGTTTATTCCTTTGAGGTAAAACTGTGACAGCACATACCTAGTTGCCAAGATGCCAGTAAGCATCATGACTTTAGTCTGGCCTCTGTCTTCCCTATACCTCCTTGTAACCCAGGGATGCCACCACTTGTGCCAAGTAGTATGATTTGGTGAGGGTTAAAGACTGTTATTTGGTAGCAGTTAAGCATATGCTTATATAAGGATCTAAAGGCTGAGCACAGTGACTCATACTTGTGCTTCCAGCACTTTGGGAGGCCAAGCCAGGCGAATCACTGGAGGCCAGGAATTCAGGACTAGCCTGGGCAACATAGCGAGACTCCATCTCTATAAAAACTAGAAAAATGGCTGGGCGCGGTGGCTCAAGCCTGTAATCCCAGCACTTTGGGAGGCCGAAATGGGCGGATCACGAGGTCAGGAGATCGAGACCATCCTGGCTAATACGGTGAAACCCCGTCTCTACTAAAAATACAAAAACTAGCCGGGAGAGGTGGCGGGCGCCTGTAGTCCCAGCTACTCGGGAGGCTGAGGCAGGAGAATGGCGTAAACCCGGGAGGCGGAGCTTGCAGTGAGCTGAGATCCGGCCACTGCACTCCAGTCCGGGCGACAGAGCGAGACTCCGCCTCAAAAAAAAAAAAAAAAAAAAAAAAAACTAGAAAAAATTTGCCAGTGTGGTGTTGCACACCTGTACTCCCAGTACTTGGGAGGCTGAGGTGGGAGGAGTGCTTGAGCCCAGGAGGTTGAAGCTACAGTGAACTTTGATCATGCCACTGCACTCCAACCTGGGATGCAGAGATACAGAGTTAGACCTCATCTAAACACACAACACACACACACACACACACACACACACACACACACACAAGAATCTAGAAGATTTTACTATAAAGTTGTAAAAAGAACTTGAGATTTGGAGTCACAAAGATTTAGATCTCAAAGGTTCCCTCCACCACTTAATAACTCTGTGTTCTTGGATGTTTGTTTACCCCTAGAACCTTATAAAACAGGAAAATAGTGTCTGTTCTCACTACTTAATAGTTGTTATGAGAATCAAATGGATTAACAAACTTGGAAACTGTTTATGAACTGTCACACATCATAAAGGTATTTTGGTACTATCCAAATGACTGCCTTGGAGTGAGGCTCCATGCAACCTTTTCAGAGAAGTTGCTTCCTGTCTCCCAGAATAAGGTTAATAAGCTGAATTAGAAGGTGACACTTCCCAACAATCTACCAACCTAATGAGCACTCCAAATAAGAACGTTGGAAAAGCACTGAATTGAACAAAATGTCTTTTAAACCTGTTTACATTCTCCTCAAAATTTCTTAGTAGAAAACAAAATTAAAGACAATCTTTTTTTTTTTTTTTTTTTAAGAGACAAGGCTCACTCTGTCACCCAGGCTGGAGTTCAGTGGCACAGTCACAGTTCACTGCAGCCTCGAACTCCTGGGCTCAAGCAGTCCTCCTGCCTCAGCCTCCTGAGTAGCTACAACTACAGGCATGTGCCACTGCACCAGGCCACAAGATCACGTCTCTAAAAAACAAAAAAAAGAAAATTAAAACTGTAAAACTAAAAGTTTACCAAATGCTTACAATAACTCATGCCTGGCCATTTTTAAAAAATAAAATACAGGTCGGGATTAGTACAAATCCATTCAGACCTTACCTAAACAGAAAGAACCAAGCTGTAATATTTGATGACAGTTTGAAAATATGATCTATTGGAATAATGGTACAATCTATCAGATACTGAGGCTTACCTCTATAAAAGATATTGTCAGCAAGTATGGGTAAGTTTGCTACATATTTTTCAAGCTGATTTTTTAACCTATTAAAAGATTTGACAGGTTATACCTCCATTTTCTTGCAGTTAGTATTCTGGGTTATTTCTAGCCAAAGGTCGAAATTTCTGTACTTAGGATTATGATTTTTATCTTTATATGTATCTCTTATAGTGTGACTGTCAATTTCATAAATGAACTATTGCCCCATCTTCTAGCTTTGATGAGGCTTTTTTTAAATAAGGAAATTAAAGCCAAAGAGCCTCTTATTTCTATTAAGATTAATTTTTTATCTTTGAATATTTATTCTAAAATGTGGGGTATATGGTGATAAACTTTCCTAGCCTTTAGGCAATAGCAAGCAGCAAATTTCAGCATATGTGATAGCTGATAATTATGTAGATCATTTTTTAACATGTTTGCTATTTTTTATCTGTTCTTTTCTTCCAAAGGGATGTCATATCCTTTGCAAAGACAAAGAATAAATATCAATGTGATATATTTTTCCATCTCTGCCAGAATATTTTTCACATCATTGAAAACTTGATATGCAGATTCAACATAGACCTATTAGTTCTAAAATTATTAGAGTATCGTATTAGAACTTTATCATCTTTTTCATTGTGCGTCTTTCATGGAAAACGAAACCTAAATTTTTTCTCACAACGTGCCGTATTTTACAAAGTTTGCAACATTTAAAAAAGGATTTTCCTCTCAATATGAATAACTTTCTCCTAATTAAGCAATAAATAGAAGTATGCAAAAGAAGCCATTGTTTTAAAACTACACGGCAATAGAAAAGGCTTTGTTTTTGCCTACTTTGAGGAAATTCAATATAGTGTTTTAGAAAGGTTGGCAGAGGTGCTGATGGGGAGAAACGGAGACTCCCTCGCCCCAGTTTCAAGTCTTTTAAACCGAAGTTGCATTCTAGGTCATCCACTATGTGTGGTGGTTAGGCTCCTAGTTTAGAATATTTTACATAGATAAAGATAGGCTTTTTTCATATGAAAAACAGCTCCATATCACTAATGATTAGAGAAATGCAAATCACAACCACAATAAGATACCATTTCATACCAGTCAGAATGGCTATTATTAAAGAGTCAAAAAATAACAGATGCTGGTGAGGTTGTGGTTGTGGGAAAAAGGGAACCCTTATACACTGTGGGTGGGAGTGTAAATTAGTTCAACCATTGTAGAAAGCAGTATGTTGATTCCTCAGTGAGCTAAAAGCTGAACTACCATTTGATCCAGCAATCCCATTACCGGGTGTATACCTAAGGAATATAAATCATTCTACCATAAAGACACAAGCATGCAAATGTTCACTGCAGCACTATTCACAAGAGCAAAGGCATGGAATCAACCTAAATGCCCACCAATGACAGAGTGGATAAAGAAAATGTCCATGGTACATATACACCATGTATGTATACCATGTATATGTACCAAAGTATATATCCATGGTTCATATACACCATAGAATATTATGCAGCCATAAAAAAGAACAAGATCATGTCTTTTGCAGGAACATGGATGGAGCTGGAGACTGTCATCCTTAGCAACCTAACGCAGGAACAGAAAACCAAATACTGCACCTTCTCACTTATAAGTAGGAGCTAAATGATAAGAACTTATGAAAACAAAGAAGGAAACAAAAGACACTGGGTTTTACTTGATGAGGGAGGGTAGGGGGAAGGAGAGGAGCAGAAAAGATAACTACTGGGTAGTGGGAGTAATACCTGGGTGGTGAAATAATACATACAAAAAACGATCTATGTAACAAACCCTCACATGTACCCCTGAACCTAAAATAATTTTTTTTTTGAGAGAGACTTTTTAAAAAAGAAATGTTTCGCCAGGCGCGGTTGGTCACACCTGTAATCCCAGCACTTTGGGAGGCTGAGGCAGGTGGATCACCCCGAGGTCAGGAGTTTGAGACAAGCCTGACCAACATGGAGAAACCCTGTCTCTACTAAAAATACAAAGTCAGTTGGGCGTGGTGGCGCATGCCTGTAATCTCAGCTATTCGGGAGGTTGAGGCAGGAGAACTGCTTGAACCTGGGAGGTGGAGGTCGTGGTCAACCAAGATCACGCCATTGCACTCCAGCCTGGGCAACAAGAGCAAAACTCTGTCTCAAAAAAAAAAAGAGAAATGTTTCATAATATGTATTGGTAATAAAAATAATAAGATGGACACCCCAAAGAGGATAAGCAGTTAATCCTACACCATGACATGAAACTACTTGTGTCAAACTCTTCATGTTCCCAAACATGGTAGTCCTCAGCAGTTGGCTGTGGGATAATTTCAAGCCTTTATTGGCAGTGACACCACAAAAGAAAAATACAAAGCGAAGATCGATGTTGTGCAACATTCTGTATTATTATAATAGTCTGGTTCAGATTGCCTCTCCAAAACTGGTTCATTGTCAAATGGCTCATGAACTTTGGCTGTTATGCTACTATATGTCTACCATACCAGCACAAAAGAGCTAGGAAATCATAATGATCAAGGAGAACAGAATAGTTTAACTTTTGAAAATAAAAAGTGACATCTGCATCTTTATAAAAAGTGAAGTTTGGGTCATTGCATCTGAAATTGTAGTGTCATCCAAGTTACTCTGTAAATAGCTGCAAGTTCAGAAGCTAATGTTGTGTAAGTGGTCACAGCTCTCTTTTCAAGGGAAAAGAATGGAAACATGACAGTTGAGGATTTAATACCACAGCATAAATCAGTGACTTTTCTCCCAGAAAAAGCTATCAGGGGCTCCCACTGCTTTAGTGTCAGAAGAGTTGGTCAGTCAACCAGGAGTACAACTTGAGGATGCTACTAAAAACTAAAAGATGGCTGGGCGCAGTGGCTCATGCCTATAATCCCAGCACTTTGGGTGGCTGAGACAGGTGGTAGATCACATGAGGCCAGGAGTTCAGGAGCTGTCTGGTCCATAAACCCCGTCTCTACTAAAAATACAAAAATTAGCTGGACATGGTGGTGCACGCCTGTAGTACTAGCTACTTGGGAGGCTGAGGTATGAGAATTGCTTAACCCTGGGAGGCGGAGGTTGCAGTGAGCCAAGATCACTCCACTGCACTCCAGCCTGGGCAGCAGAGCAAGATCTTGTCTAAAAACAAAAACAAAACAAAACAAAAAAAAAAACTAAGAGACTACTGCAAGAATGGAAGCCTTTCTTTTAAATATGTGAAGAGATTTAACATGGATGAGCATGTACTACTGTCCAGAAATCATCCTGAGAGCTACCATTACTGTATGAGTACCTTTTAAAGTATATTGTTACAGATCCTAATCATGCTCATAACCTTGATGAGTATGCTGCAAATTTACAAGCAGAATGTGGTGGATTTGAAAACAAATTTATAAAAGCTGGAGGAATAAATATTTCTGTTGCTAGGAATGATCCTCATAAGAGACACACACAAGGCATTTTCCCTGTACAAAGCAATAGTGAAAAAAGCCAGTTACATGTAGACTATTTTAGCTTTCCAGCAGCATCCCCAAACTATTTTTGTGTGTGCTGAAGATGCTACTTTAGAACTAACAGCGAAAATTGTGAAACACTTTACAGTTTAATGAACATGCAGAGTAAACTTGTGGGTCCACTCCAGAGTATGACAGAAGGAAATTGAAGGCAATTAGAGTAAAATTCCCCTTGAAAGAACAAAATACTTACATAAATTGTTAACTACTCAATATGATAAAACATGGGAAATTCTGGAGGTTGTAATTGTTTTAAAAATCCAATGACTAGCTGGGCACGGTGGCTCACGCCTGTAATCCCAGCACTTTGGGAGGCCGAGATGCACGGATTACCTGAGATCAGGAGTTTGAGACCAGCCTGATCAACACGGAGAAATACTGTCTCTACTAAAAATACAAAAATTAGCCGGGCATGGTAGCACATGCCTGTAATCCCAGTTACTCGGGAGGCTGAGACAGGAGAATCGCTTGAACCTGGGAGGTGGAGGTTGTGGTGACCCGAGAGTGCGCCACCGTACTCCAGCCTGGACAACAAGAACAAAACTCCACCTAAAAAAAAAAAAAAAATCCAACGACTATATGCCAAACATTTTATATTTAGAGTGTGTCTATTTAATACAAGGGCTTAGGAGACATAGTTGGCTCTCACAACTGACCAGCTGTTTATTATAAATAAATATTTTAAAATAAATTTTGTCATACATGGCCAGCCTATAAAACAGCACAGAAATGAAATATCTGCCTGTTTTAAAATTGTAAAAGTCAGCCAGGTGCAGTGGTGTGTGCCTACAGTCCCAGTTACTCAGGAGACTGACGTGAGAGGATTCCCTTAAACCCAGGGGTTTGAGTCCAGCCTGGGCAACATAGCAAGACTCCATCTCTAAAAAAAATTCAGGCCGGGTGCGGTGGCTCATCCCTGTAATCCCAGCACTTTGGGAGGCTGAGGCAGGCGGATCACGAGGTCGGGAGACCGAGACCATCCTGGCTAACATGGTGAAATCCCGTCTCTACTACAAAAACTACAAAAAAACTAGCCGGGCGAGGTGGCGGGCTCCTGTAGTCCCAGCTACTCGGGAGGCTGAGGCAGGAGAATGGCGTGAACCTGGAAGGTGGAGCTTGCAGTGAGCCGAGATCATGCCACTGCACTCCAGCCTGGGCAACTGAGCAGGACTCTGTCTCAAAAAAAAAAAAAAAAAAAAAAAAAAAAAAATTTTTTTTTTTTTAAATTTTTTTTTTTTTTTTAGAAA
>NW_016826182.1:542861-547808 GCF_001698545.2 Rhinopithecus bieti
AAAAAAAAAAAATTATTTCTTTTTTTAAATTTATTTATTTATTTTGAGACAGAGTCTCCCTCTGTCGCCCAGGCTGGAGTGCAGTGGCCGGATCTCGGCTCACTGCAAGCTCCGCCCACCCGGGTTCACGCCATTCTCCTGCCTCAGCCTCCCGAGTATCTGGGACTACAGGCACCCGCCACCTCGCCGGGCTAGTTTTTTTGTATTTTTTTAGTAGAGACGGGGTTTCACCGTGTTAGCCAGGATGGTCTATATCTCCTGACCTCGTGATCCACCCGTCTCGGCCTCCCAAAGTGCTGGAATTACAGACTTGAGCCACCGCGCCCGGCCTAAAAATTATTTTAAAGGTGAAGATTTTGCACATCGAGTACCATTTAAGAGTTTGACTCCAGTGGCATAATATGCATAGATTTGTATTGTTTAATTACATGAAGAGTCAGCAAGCCTTTTCAAGTATCAAACAACTTATCTTTGCAAACCTTTATTTATAACATGCTATCTACTTATTTTCTGTGCATCAGACACAAGATTTTTTGCATAAAGGTGACTTAATCATCTTTCTGTGTCAGCATCTGGGCATCAAAAGTCCTGCCATATATTGTTGACAAAGGAAATCTGAAGGGAAACAGCGCCTAAAAGTGCACTTTGGCTGGGTGCAGTGGCTCACACCTGTAATCCCAGCACTTTGGGAGGCCAAGGCAGGAGGATCACCTGAGGTAGGGTGTTTGAGACCAGCCTGGCCAACATGGTGAAACCCCGCCTCTACTAAAAATACAAAAATTAGTGGGGCATGGTGGCCCATGCCTGTAATCCTAGCTACTTGGGAGGCTGAGGCAGAAGAATCCCTTGAATCCAGGAGGCGGAGGTTGCAGTGAGCCAAGATTATGCCACTGCACTCCAGCCTGGCCTGAGCAACATAGTGAGACTGTGCCCATCCCCCTCCTCTCCAAAACAGTGCGGTTTATGTCCTTTTGAAAAGTATGTATAAGTGCCTGTTCTTATGCACTTTCTTCTATAGCCTTTTTCAGATGTGTTTTTATTTTATTTAATAATTTTAGTTCATTCCCTTAGTATAAAGATCTTGGCAATTATACTAAGGAAATTATTCTGAAGAAAATTTTCTAATTTTCTTTCTTTCTCTCTCTCTCTCTCTTTCTTTCTCTCTTTCCTTCCTTCTTTCTTTCTTTCCTTCTTTTTTTGAGACAATGTCTCTTATTCTGTCACCCAGGCTGGAGTGCTGTGGCACATTCATGGTTCATTGCAGCCTCAACCTCCTGGGCTGAAGCAATCCTCCCACCTCAGCCTGCTGAGTAGCTGGTACTACAGCTGTGCACCACCATGCACAACTACTTTTCTTTTATTTCTTGTAAAGAAGTGGGGGGCAGTTCTCCCTATGTTGCCCAGGCTGGTCTCGAACTCCTGATCTCAAACAATCCTCTCACCTCAGCCTCCCAAAGTGCCACGATTACAGGAGTGAGCTACCGGCCTGATTATTGTTAAACTTAATAAATAGTTAAACCTATTATTTATATTTAAAAAGTCTAAAAGGATAATATGATAAAGTGCATGCAAATCACTGTAAAGTATTTTACATTGCCATAGCGATGTGCACGATGAAATTGCAAATAAAATCATACTGCTTTCTACTTTTAGCTCAAATAATGCTTATAATAAGCAAACAAAAAGCTATCAGGAAGGCCTTAGCAGGTACTGTGGTCTGATTTAGTTGAATACCCAAAGCCATTAATAATCCAATTCTCCATCCCCTTCCTGGATGTGGCTCCACTTTGCCAGTAGAGGGCACCATGTGCATAGTGGGCAGAGAGGGCCGCAGCCTTATTATTAAGTAGGACAGCCTCTGACACTGGTTTCTTTGTCTTCAAAGGAATAGCCCATCCAGTGTGAGTGTGGTTGGAGATCAGAGCTGGAGGGCAGGTTGTTACAGCAATTTTGCAGAACTTCAAACTCTTACGATGCCCCTCAGCAGTTCACCATCCAGAGGAGCCTGAGTTCAGCCTTGACCCAAATGGGAAAACAAGGTGTAATTATAATCAAATGGTTTTTTGTGGAGGATGATTGCTGGCAAAATGACAAACAGGAGGAAGTGGAGGTTGAAGTCTTCTGTGTTTGAGGTAGTCCAGGTAGCAAAAATCAGACCAAGCTGGGGAGTCAGGAGACCTGGTTATACCAATTCAGGGGTCGCTCTATACAAACTAAGAGGAGGAACCAAGTTCCAAATACATTTAGAAGCTTTGCTTTTGCTTTTATTACACATGCTCAACATGAGAAATACTCCTTTTTTTTTTTAGTTTGCCGTTATAATTATGGAAATTAATATGTCCACTCATTTAAATATTTATAAAATATTTGGTTTGGAATAATACAACCATACTTTTTATGCATAGTATGTTTAAAGATTCAACTTTGGCTAATATTTATTTTGACTCTGTAATGTTTACATAACTTAGAGTAATCCAACTAATTTTTAATATAGCAAAGAACAGCTAGCAATGGCTGAGATTATTGCAGAAATGTGCAAAATTGTGCTTATCTCATTAAAGATGTTTTTGAGACTCTCCTAAGAGCAAACAAAACACCCAACTTTCCAGAGGCAGATTTTATATGGAAAAGAAAAGATATACAATGTAGAATTATTCAAAATGTTGGAGACAATATATGTGAAGTGGCTGTTGCATACTCAATAAATGATCTCCTTGTCTGCTTTTTAATAACATTATTTTAGGAGTGAGGCTGCATTAAAGCAGCTCTCTCTAGGTCATAAATCTAACCTGAAAATAACATGGACATCTCATGTTCAGGTTAATCACATTGTCATATCATGCCAAAGAGAACAATGAAGGGGTTATATAGATTATATAGGTCTTAACTCTGGGTCTCTTGATGAGGCAACAAAAAAGGAATTTCCACTTTGGGAAGCCGAGGTAGGAGGATTGCTTGAGCCCAAAAGTTTGAGACCAGCGTGGGCAATATAGTGAGACCCTGTCTCTACTAAAAAACAACAACAACAAAAGGAATTTAATTGCACAACACAGAGCAAATCTTCATAAACATCCTCCTTAGAGAACACCCACCTCTCCTTTTCTCAATGTCAACTACTCACTCCTTCATTCACCTTAAAACACTCACCCAATCCAGTCTTATTCGCAATTCTCTTGCTCCTCACTCTTTTCTTTCATTCAGTAGTTCTTTGCCCTTGCTTCTATAGAATAATAATTCAGCTTTCTACAGAGAGATACTTTTCGAAATGATGTTTTCTTTTGTTAGATAAGACAGCCAAATTACTAACAGAATTTGACGCTATCTGGCTACACTGCATTATGAAAATCACAGATAGAATCAGAAACTCTGTAGCTGGGTGTGGTGGTTCGCCCCTGTAATCCCAGCTACACCAGAGGCTGAGGTGGGAGGAATCCTTGAGCCCAGGAGTTAGAGGCTGCAGTGAGCAATGATCACACCACTCCACTCCAGCCTGGGCAACAGAGTGACACCCCGTCTCCATCAAAAAAATATATGTGCATATATATTTTTTAAAGGAATCAGAAGCCCTTTGACCTGGAAAGGATCAACACGTCCAAATCACATATTTTACAGATTAGAATGCTGAGACCCAGAGAGGGTAATTGGATTGTCCATGTTTCCCTGATTAATTACAAAGCTGGGATCAGGATCTAGATTCATTGACCCTGACCTGCTTTGTCCATTATAGCACACTGCCTTGAGCTAAGTTTTTAGCTACATTTTCATTATAATGAGATGTTTCTTACTATAAGAAATCTGAAAATAGAAATAAAATCATCCTTCATAGGGTTTTCTTTCCCCATTGCTATTTTGGAACAACTTTTCTGCCTATTTCATCTAAATGATACACTATAAATAATTCAGAAATATAGTGTATGTATTTTTATAAACGGTGATTTTGCAAATATGTTGAGAAAATCATATGTAGGTAACATTACACTAGTTTACTTAAAATAAAACACAACTACAAATCTTTCTTAAAATTGGAAATTTATCTCATCCACTCCATTTATTTGATAAGAAACAAAATGAACTTTTTTCTCCTTTACCACCTCTGGTTTTGTGCTAAGATCAAGTACAAATCTTTGGGAGAAACACTAAATTCTGAGTAGAATATATTTTAAATGACATTGTTATAGGGACTAGCAATACAAAGATGGGTAAGTAATTCTCTTGAGCACCTCAGTCTAGTAGAACAACCTAGCTGTACTCACTCCTTTTGTTTTTTATTTGTTTTTGTTTTGTTTTGTTTTGTTTGAGACAGGGTCTTGCTCTGTTGTCCAGGCTGGAGTGCAGTGGTGTGATCACAGTGCATTGCAGTCTCATCCTCCAAGGCTCATGCGATCCTCCCACCTCAGCCTCCTGAGTAGTTGGGACCACAGATGCATGCCACCATGCCTGGCTAGTTTTTAAATTTTTTTTAGAGACAAGGTCTCCCTATATCAGCCAGGCTGGTCTCTAAATCCTAGGCTCAAGTGATTCTCCCACCTTGGCTTCCCAAAGTGCTGGGATTACAGGTTTGAGCCACCATGCCCAGCAGAAATATTCTTTATCGTCACTGCAAAAGGCAGAATAACCACTTTCCTTCTCTCCAAAACAAACAAACAAAAATACATATATAGGCCAGGTGCAGTGGCTCATGCCTGTAATCCAAGCACTTTGGGAAACCAAGGTAGGCGGATCACTTGAGATCAGGATTTCAAGACCAGCCTGGCTAACATGGTGAAACCCCGTCTCTACTAAAAATACAAAAATTAGCAGGGCGTGGTGGTATGTGCCTGTAATACCAGCTACTGGGGAGGCTGAGGAACAAGAATCGCTTGAACCCGGGAGGCGGAGTTTGCAGTGAGCTGAGAGCATGCCACTGCACTCCAGCCTAGGCGATAGAGTGAGACTCAGCTTCAAAAA
>NW_016826182.1:548346-558942 GCF_001698545.2 Rhinopithecus bieti
TATATATATATGTAGCTATGTGCGTGCGTGTGTGCGTGCGTGTTTGTGTATTTGGTCCTCTGTATTTACGAGCTCCACAGATCAAAAATATCCAAAAAAAATCAGTAGAAAGTAAAAATAATACAAATTTAAAATGCAGTATAACAACTATTTACATACCATTTACATTGTACATAGTATTATAAATAATCTAGAGATGATTGAAAGTGTCAGGGGCCAGGTGCAGTGGCTCATGCCTATAATCCCAGCACTTTGTGAGGCCAAAGTGGGAGGATCACTTGAACCCGGGAATTCGAGACAAGCCTGGACAACACAGGGAGACCCCACATCTGTTTAAAAAGAAAAAAAGAAAGAAGGGAAAAAATAAGGTATAAGGGAGGATATGTATAGGTTATATGAAAGTACTACTCTACTTTATATTAGGGACTTGAGCATCCTTGAATTTTGTTATCCATGGGGAGTCCTGGAACCAATCCCCTGCAGATAGCAAGGGATGATTATATGTGAATCTGTTGCCAATAAACCTAATCCCATACATATATGGTTATCTGCTCTACAATATTTTCATCTGCAAACTGAGTGCAGGATCGTATCATGGTTTTGGTATAATTATTTCGTATAATTATAATTTGGTATAATTTTGGAAAAAAAAAAATCAAATGTGCAAAACTAGCTTAATTGTGATTGTCTTTATCTGGGAACAAAAGAGACTGTCCGTGACTCATTACAACCTACTTTGGTTTAAATTAAGAACATCTGGCCAGGCGCGGTGGCTCACACCTGTAATCCCAGTACTTTGGGAGACCCAGGCTGGTAGATCACCTGAGGTCAGGAGTTTGAGACCAGCCTGGCCAACATGGTGAAACTCCGTCTCTACTAAAAATACAAAAATTACCTGGGTATGGTAGTGCGCACCTATAATCCCAGCTACTAGCAGGGGCTAATGCAGGAGAATTGCTTGAATTCTCCAGGAGGCAGAGGTTGCAGTGAGCCAAGATCATACCACTACACTCCAGTCAGGGCAACAGAGCGAGACTTCGTCTCAGAAGAAAATAAGATAACATAAAATAAACTAAGAACATTTGTGATAAATCACCTACATTTAAGTGCAGAGGTTGAATGCTAACATTTTTCACTTATCACTTTGGCAATGATTTTAAAAGCTAACTCCCCACATTAGTGAGGACACTAGCAAATTTGCCCTCTAATATGCCATTGGTAGGAATATAAATTGGCATAATGCTGGAAGGCAATTTGGCAATGGATACCAAGTAGAAAATAGTCATGACTTTTGACTCAACAATTTTGCTTTTAAGAATTTGCATATAGCTGGGCATGGTGGCTCACTCCCAGAATCCCAGTACTTTGGGAGGCTGAGGTGGGAGGATTGCTTGGGGCCAGGAGTTCAAGACCAGCTTGAGCAACATGTTGAAATCCTGTCTCTACAAAAATAAAAATTAAAAAAAGTATCCGGGCATAGTGGCTTATGCATGTAGTCTCAGCTACTTGAGAGGCTGAGGCAGAGGACTGCTTGAGTCCATGAAGTCAAGGAGGCAGTGAGCTATGATCATGCCACTGCACTCCAGCCTGGGCAATATAGCAAGACGCTCTTTGGGGGAAAAAAAGAATTTGCTTATGAAAACAATCAGAGTTAGGGGAAAAGGGTTTTGATCACAGCATTATTTATAATTACAAAAAAAAAAACTGAAGAAATTTACGTACCCAACAATAGGGAACTGGTTAACTGCATTATGGTATAAGCATACGATGGAATACTATAGGCTGCTGAAAATATTGTAAAATAAGATTTAATGGTATAAGAAGATGTTTATGATGTATTTTAAGAAAAAAGAATATCTACACACACACATATACAAACACATAGAATTCATACAAATATCTTTTTTTTTTTTTTTTTGAGACAGTTTTCACTCTTGCCCAGGCTGGAATGCAATGACAGGATCTCGGCTCACTGCAACCTCTGCCTCCTGGGTTCAAGCAATTCTCCTGCCTCAGCCTCCTGAGTAGCTGGGCTTATAGGCACACACCACCATGCCGGGCCAATTTTTTGTATTTTTAGTAGAAACAAGGTTTCACCATGTCGGCCAGGCTGGTCTCGAACTCCCGACCTCAGGTGATCCACCCGCCTTGGCCTCCCAAAGTGCTGGGATTACAGGCAAGAGCCACTGCGCCTAGCCACAAATATCATTTTTAAAACTGTAAAGAGTATACAACACCAATGTCACAGTGATTCTCCCTGAATGGTAATATGATAAAGAATGTTTATTTCCTTCTCTGTATTTTTCTGTACTTCTAAATTTTCTACAATAAATATGTAGTATTTTTTTAATTAAGAAAAGTCATTTCTTTTCTTAAGCCAGACTCTTCTCAGTTGATTGTCCAAATGTGATAGGGCATATAAGAGAAAGTTTGCATCAATGCTGCAATGTGTTCAGAGCACGCTTGCTGTTGCAGTTGTGTGCAAACCATTTGTCAAGCCTCAAGCACACCCTTGGCTCTGGAGCTCAGCACAGTTTCCTTTCTGTGGATAACATTCTATCCAAAAAGGAGCGCCTCAGCAGGCTGTTCCTGAGCCATTAAACCTTCCAACACCCTGTGAGCATAGCAGAAAGACCAATTCCCCACTGAACCGGCAGATGGTGAAACATCCCCTTGGCTCTTGTACATCTAGACATATTGGTGCAGACACAGCTGCAAAAAGGCAAGCAAGTTCTCCAAGGCCAGGCAAAATTAGTCCTTTCTCAAGGGAGTGCTCTGCCATGCCAGCTGGCATTTCCTGCCATGCCCCCAGCCTGTTTCAAGAGTGGATAATGGACAAAAATGGAGAGGGCTTAAACTGAAGGACTGAGTGTCTCAACCAGTGCATTTGAACACCGTGAATACACTGTCAGGAAGTAACAGTCTTTCAGGAAGCAAAGAATTCCATATGACAGCAAAGTAGAAAGAGGCCTGGACTGTGAATTAGGAGCCTTGGGTGCTTGTTACATCTCACAGTCTCCCCTCTTTTCAGTTCCTTCTTCTATAAAACATTGGGGGTGGCCTAGGGAGTCAATAGATGAAATGAGCTATAAAAGTTGTTTCCAGCCTTCAAGACCTTTATAATGATTAATAATGAAGTCATGCAGTATAGATTTCAGTCAATAAAAATTTACTCAATACCTATTATACCTGGCAAGAAGGAGCCAGATAAATAAAACACTGTGGCCACCCACAGGACTCACTGTCCAAAGCACTGGAAAATTCCTTGGTTTCAATATGTATAATTATTCATTGTACCATTTATTTAAGATAATGTTTACCTCAAGATTGAATTTTCTCTGTTGCCAATAAAGCTAATTCCATTTTCGATGAACAATGTGTGTACTGTACAATGGGAGACAGTATAGGTTTGGGTTAAAAGCATGAATTATAGACTCAGAAAGTCCCGGTTAAATCTTAGCTCCACCGTTTCTTAACTGAGTGATCTTGAAAAAATTACTTAAATTCTCTTAGCTTCAGTTTCCTCATCTATAAAATGGGAATAATAATAGTACTTACTGTTTGGATGAACGGAGGCAAGATGGCGCAGTTCCGGGTTCTTCACCGTCAACTTTCCCACGCCCGGGAAAGACACAGGTCGATTGCCCAGGCGCAACCCGACCTCCGACGGAGAAAAACCAGAACCCGCCTAGCCAGGCCTACCGCCCTGCCGGACCCGCCTATGTCCCGCCCACTGCCCACCCACTCCCAGGCCCAGGACATAAAAGCCGCTCAGGCGGGCACCCTGCGCGAACTTCCTCAGCCAGCACTCCTGTCGGGACTGTATTAGGAACCTCGCCCCAGAGCTCCACCAGGCGACTCCGTCGGCCTCCCCTGCCGGAGACCGAGGGACCTCACCCCTCCCCCACAAAGCTGGCTGACCAAAAAAATAAATTTGCAGTTTTGCTCCTAGCCTTGCCTACTCACTGGTCCTTTAATACTCGCCCTGGTGAGTCTAGAAAGCAAATCAGTTTCCTAGAAAGCAAATCACTTACTTCTTGGGACTATTGTAGGGAATGAATGACCTGAGTCATTTACATTAAATAAAGTATCAGTAAATCACTGTTATCTGTTGTTAATATAGGAAGTTTAAAATAATTTTAATATCAGTTTTTTTTTTTTTTTGAGACAGAGTCTCCCTCCGTCACCCAGGCTGGAGTGCAGTGGCCGGATCTCAGCTCACTGCAAGCTCAGCCTCCCAGGTTCACGCCATTCTCCTGCCTCAGCCTCCCGAGTAGCTGGGACTACAGGCGCCCACGACCTCGCCCGGCTAGTCTTTTTGTATTTTTTTGTAGTAGAGACGGGAGTTCACGGTGTTAGCCAGGATGGTCTCGATCTCCTGACCTTGTGATCTGCCCATCTCGGCCTCCCAAAGTGCTGGGATCACAGGCTTGAGCCACCGCACCCAGCCAATATCATTTTTTAAAAAGCACAAAATCTTGGAATGTTATATTAAACAAGGGACCTTAGAAATAATTCCATTTCAATCCTTCGATCCTCCCATCTTACATAAGAAAGCCATGACTGAAAGAGGCTCACTAAGGCCCCAGGGCCCCTTTTGAGCTTTTTTTTTTAATATATTCTGTTAATTAATTAGGAAATATATTGTGCTTTTCTGAAAAACTAAAAACATATATATTTGCAAGTCATACAGAAATTATTTCAACCATTACTATTATTTTGAATTATCTATCTGCTGCTTACTGAGATTTAACTGTCATTTCAAAGTTTTTCCAACAATCTGGCATTCTGGCTAAATAGCCCAGTTGACTCTTGCCCCAGCTTCCCAAAATCCATAGTGATTGATCCAAATGGGCTCAGAATTTCCCTCCTTGTGCATAGATGCCACTTATCTGTTTTTCCATCTTGGTTTTTTTTTTTTTTTTTTCTAGCTACTTTTGGCTATCAGAAAAAAATAATTAAAATTTTGTACACTGGCCGGGCGCGGTGGCTCAAGCCTGTAATCCCAGCACTTTGGGAGGCCGAGACGGGCAGATCACGAGGTCAGGAGATCGAGACCATCCTGGCTAACACAGTGAAACCCCGTCTCTACTAAAAAATACAAAAAACTAGCCGGGCGTGGTGGCGGGCGCCTGTAGTCCCAGCTACTCGGGAGGCTGAGGCAGGAGAATGTCGTAAACCTGGGAGGCGGAGCTTGCAGTGAGCTGAGATCCGGCCACTGCACTCCAGCCTGGGCGACACAGCGAGACTCGTCTCAAAAAAAAATAAAAATAAAAATAAAAATAAAATAAAGTTTGTACAAACCAAGTTTGTTTCACTGACTCCAATCAGACAAAGATACCTTTTTCAGAAATCAAGACTGTGGATCTACACCAGTGTCTGGAGGACAATGAGAAGATAGAAGAAAATGGAACTCACAGAGATTAGAGAGAAAGGGAGCTGACACTTATCCTGTGCTTTCTGTGTTCCCAAGGATTCACTGGGTCCTCAGGACAACCCAGTGAATTAGTCATGACTCTCCCCGCTTCAGGTGAAAAAGCTGAGGGTTAGAGAGCAACTTGCCTGATGTAGCACAGCCAGGAAATAGAGAGGGAACTTGAACCCAGCCAGCCTGTTTCCAAACTCTTTCCAGTAAGTGGGCCACACTCCTCCCATGGTCTTAATGTTATTCAATTGACAGAGAACTGCTTGGTGGAAAAAATTTAAAAATGAAAACAAATGGTTCCTATAAGATGGTGTAGTCACATATTTGGAGAAGAGAGATCCATTATGCAATTCACTAAAACGTGTTGAATGTCTACTAAGTGTTACCAAAGCACTGAATTTCAATCATTAAAGACTCATCCCACGTATCGTAAGTCACGTTTCAGTCCTCCCTAATACAGTTTTCCTGTATTATGTATTATGACTCTTGAATGGTCAGAAATGAGAGTGAAACTTAACAGATGAAGATGAAGACAAGATTATTATATACATGTTGTTTCTATAAAAACTTTTCTCTAAATCTAATGTCTTTCTTTGTAATTGATCGATTCATTGTCCATGGCCTTTTTGAGAGTAAAGGTTTTGTGTTCTCTTCCACCTCCCTACCCTGGCTTTTTTTCAAAGCATTTTTCCAGTCCACTTACAGTTTAGAACAGATGTAGATGCTGGCCTGCTCCCAGAATCTTGCTGCGAAATCATAACTTCACCATTCCCCATGGACTGAGTAGTGCCGAGGTAGAAAATGACTTCAATCCACAGCAGAATCTGTGCTGCTGCCAATCCAATTTAAGCCCATAGGAGTCACTCCTATTTGTAGCAAGTTTTTACTTTCCCGTTTATGCCGAGAATATATAACGCATCATATGTTGATGATTTATAGAGTATATCTGAAGGCCTCTTTCTCCTCCACTGCCCCAACATTGTCATTTGTCAATTTTGCAGACTTAACATGCAGCAAAGGAGCAAAGTTTTCAGAAAATCTGAAGCAAACAATAGATCAAGAATATTAGCCGGGCACAGTGGCTCACGCCTGAAATCTCAGGCGTGCGGGCACCTGTAATTCCAGCTACTCAGGAGGCTGAGGCAGAGAATTGCTCGAACCTGGGAAGTGGAGGTTGCAAATCATGACACTGCACTCCAGCCTGGGCGACACAGCAAGACTCTGTCTCAAAAAAAAAAAAAAAGTATACCTAGACGGCCGGCGCAGTGGCTCATGCCTGTAATCCCAGCACTTTGGGAGGCCGAGGTGGGTGGATCACTTGAGGCCAGGAGTTTGAGACTTGCCTACCCAACATGGTGAAACCCCGTCCCTAGTAAAAATACAAAAATTAGCTGGGCTTGGTGGCAGGCGCCTGTAATCCCAGCTACTTGGGATGCTGAGGCAGAGAGAATTACTTGAACCCGGGGAGTGGAGGTTGCAATGAGCCAAGATCGCACCATTGCACTCCATCCTGAGCAACAGAGTGAGACCCTGTCTCAAAAAAAAAAAAAAAGAAAGAAAGAAAAGAAGAAAAGAAAATCTAGACATGGCTGCCAGAAAAAGAACATGAATTCAAAGAGAAAATAAAATGGGTCTTAAAGAAAATAACTGCAAATCATTTAAAACACGAGTAAAATTAGAGCATATGACCTGGAAGATGAACACAAAATAACTTTGGGTTACTCATGTGTACTAATGTCAGCTGTATCATTTCCCCATCACTGATAGGTACAGGAAACTGTACTGTATTGATAAAAAGCAGATAAGAAAGGGGATGGCTGTCAGTAACGCAGCCCATTATTACAGTAAAACTACTCCAGAAAACCTCTGGCTCAAAATGCTGCAACATACAACAGCAGGAACACAAAGTGACCAAAAAATATTGTTACAACTGTCCATTCCAGAAACATTTAGAGATGATCCACCACGAGATGGCCTTGACCAGGTGTGGCTGAACATCTTCATTATAGCTAAAGCAGATGTATCATGTGGTTATCTCATGACAAATTTCAGGGCCCAAAGAAGCTATTCAGGGTCCTGTTTTCCACTTGCTTCAATATATTTAAGCTCCTTGAACTATGATATTCTCCCAAACAGGCTCGCTGACTTCATTCACTGAGGCACCCACCAAATATTTGTTGAGCTCTTACCATGGGTCAGGAACTGTTCAAGGCACTGGACATAGGGTGTTGAACAAGAAAGAAAGAAAGACATGATCCTCGCTGTCGTGAAGCATTCATTTCAGAGTCGCACTTCTTATGTTCACACACAGGTTAAGCGATATTGGTATTTCAGAGTGAATGTGCTTTATAACCAATATCGATATTTTTCTTCTCTAGAGGCTCCGCTCCCTTTATTTCTTAGTCACAAAACAAATATTTTTGAAAGATAGCAATGAAAACTTGGAACTTTTAGAAAAGCTGTTTATTGCTAGAAATGGGCTAAGCTTACCTTTTCCTGAAATATCTGTAGAATGAAAACATAATCCAAAAAGACACACATTCACCAAGAGTGTAGCACGCTGGCCTTTGACTTACATAACTCTAAGGAAATAACTAGTTTCTATTAATGTTTGACGAACTTTGACAAATTAGCACAAAGGATTAGATCAAATGAACTGTATGCACTGTCTGAACAAGAGGACTAAGCGAAAAATAAAATAAAATAAAATAAAAACCCTCTCTTACAAGGCATGTTGGACTCAAGTATACCATCCTAGAGAAGAAAACTGAGACTCCTAGATGTAGAGCAACTGGCTCTAAAACACAGAATTAGGGTAAAGGGAAGGAGGTCACTGGAGAGGCAAGGGCGGGCGTGAGTCCTTGATGATGATGGTAGATTTCAGCTCTGCGTCGATACAGGCTCACTTCCTTCACATGGGGAAACAAATAACAATAAAAAAATAGGGAGAGTAGCTAGAAGCCAAGGCTCAGCTGGGAACAACAGGAAGCAGTCGCAAGTTGAGTGCCACTGTGGCCACTTCAAATGGCAGAAGGTGAGAAACCAGCACAGCCGGCAACTAAAAATGAACTTGCAAACACGAGCAGGCAGAAATCAGGATTTTAGCCTCTGGGGATGCAACAATGAAAAGACCTGGGGCCTCTGTTCTGAGAACTCTGAGATTAGAAGAGAAAATAGATGAATTACATGATGTGATAAAAGGGGTGAAGAGTCAAAATGAAGAACACAGTGAACCTGGGGATGGGGCGGGGTGGGGGGCAGATGATTAATTCAGTCCGGTAACACTGGTATCATAGAGAAGGGATTATGCTCTGGGTATTGAAGTATAAATAGGAGTTTTCCAGGAAGACAACTTGGAAAGACCATAGCATTTCAATATGGAAAACAGCAAGTTACAGATAATGAACTAAAATCATGTATTACGGCTGAAGCTTAAACATCAAGGGGGAAAAATAGCAGATAAATCTGGAGAAGTAGGTAAGGACTTTGGATATTATTCTGAGGAAAGCCAGTGAAGCATTTTGTTTTGTTTGTTTAACTTTGTTTTGAAAATAAATATAAGCTTACAGAAAAGTTGCCACAATAAAAAAGATTGTACAACATACCTGCATACCATTTATCTACTGTTAACATTTTGCCGCATTTTTCATTCTCCCTCTCTTTCTTTCAATATATATGTGTCACTTTTTAAACCCTTTGAGAGTAAATCGCATACAGCCATTGAAGTGATTTCATTAGTGGAAGAACATGATCAGATTTGTGTTTTAGAACAGTCGCTCTCATGGGGGTAGGGAGCTCTTCAGGACTATATACCAGAGGCCTGGAACTAAACTAATGAGAAATCAAATGAGGGGTATGTCTGTGGGAATGGAGAGGAGAGAGTACATTCGAGACAGAAATAAATTTTGCCAATTGCATGTGGTATCTGAGGGACGGGGGTGAAAAGAGTGGAATCTGAGTTTTGGGACTGGGTAACTGAGCGGTGGAGACCCTGTCAAGACAGAGAATAATAAATAGAACATAAGAAAAATATGAATAGTTTATATCTATTGAATGCTAATTCTATGCTAGGCACAGTTCCTAACACTTTAGGTATATTAATCCATTTAATCCTCAAAACAATCCTAACAGGTTTGTTCTTTTATTAACTTCATTTTACAAATAATTTAAACAAAACTTGTTTAAAGAAAAAAAAAATTAAAATTAAAAAACGTGTTTTGGCCGGGCGCAGTGCTCACGCCTGTAATCACAGCACTTTGAGAGGCCGAGGCAGGCGGATAGCTTGAGGTCAGGAGTTCGAGACAAGCCTGGCCAACATGGTGAAACCCAGTCTCTACTAAAAATAGAAAAATTAATTGGGTGTGGTGGCATGCACCTGTAATCCCAGCTACTGTGGAGACTGAGGCATGAGAATCACTTGAACCCAGGAGGTGGAGGTTGAAGTGAGTGGAGATCATGCCCCTGCACTTCAGCCTCTGTCTCCCAAAATAAATAAATAAATAAACAAACAAACATGTTTTGAGGAGAAAAATGATAGAGTCATTTTTGGGGACAAAAGTATAACCTACTCTTTCTAGAAGTTCCTCCAAAAGATCAAGGGAAATGTGGGGCCATGGGTCAAGGAATTGTCTAGGAAAACTTGGAACATTTAAGTTTCATTGACATCAAGATATAGCTTGCCATACTCCAAACCTCCAACCTTAGCTTAAATACTGAAGATTACATTCATTTTGCACGCAATTTTATGTCTATAATGCTGGTGATTATGTACACATTATATTAATATAACTTTAGCTCACCCAGCAAATAATTAAACCTAAAATACCAAAGCTTTCAATCAGAAATTTCTTTCAAATAATATAAAACAAAATTAGATATGGAAATGGAAAACCAATTTTATTTCTATTTTAATTTTCAAAAGAATTTTTAAAAATCACTGAGAAGAAAAGCAGCATCTTCTGGGCGCCCCCTTGTGGCTTGGATTAATGATTCCCAAATTTGTCTAATGGACAGAATTTACTTGGAGAACTTCATGAAAATAGTTTCCAAGGCTGCATCCACAAATAATCAGAACAGAGTAGAAAGAGATCCATACTTTTGAAAGCTCTCCAAAGAGATTTTGATGACCGGCCACTGTGAAAACCTGCAGTTTAAAAAATTTTTTTTTTTTG
>NW_016826182.1:559350-577491 GCF_001698545.2 Rhinopithecus bieti
TTTTCTGAATCAACTTCAGGGCCGGGCGCGGTGGCTCACACCTGTAATTCCAGCACTTCGGGAGGCCAAGACAGGCGGATCACGAGGTCAGGAGATAAGACCATCCTGGCTAACACGGTGAAGCCCCATCTCTACTAAAAATACAAAGAATTAGCCTGGCGTGGTGACACGCGCCTATAATCCCAGCTACTTGGGAGGCTGAGGCAGGAGAATTGCTTGAACCCAGAGGTGGAGGTTGCAGTGAGCCGGGATCGTGCAACTGCACGCCAGCTTGCACTGAAACAACTTCAGAAACAAAGATTGTAGAATCAGGAGGAAACTTAGAACTCATTTTATCCTGTCGTTGCCCTTTACATGTGAAAAAACTACAGCCAAACACATGAAATGACCTGCTCAAGGTCACAGAGAATGTAAATGTCAAAACCTAGAGCAGAATCTAATGTCTCCTGGCCCTAAATTCAGCATGATTAATTGGAACAATGCTGTCTAATCCAATCTATCTCAACATGTTTATCCCTTAACTCACTGACAGTTCTACAACGCTCCCTACACCCCACATCGCCTCTGACTGAAGAGCGCACAGGCAAAATTGCCGGTGTCTTCTTCGGAGATGATTTTTTCCTTGTCCATATTTGGCATATCGTAGATTGATTTTAAGGCAGCACAGAGAAATACGCTGGAGAAAGTATTTCCTATAGGATGAGCCACTTCAACAAGCTGAGTTGCTTCTCTTCTCCAAGATCCGTCTAGAACTGATACTGGAGGAGTGCTGAGCAGGGACCCTTCCCTATAAATATCGAAGTATTGCCTGTCATTCCACATTAAACATTTATTTCTTTGGGTCTTGAAATTTGAAAGTGCATCTGAAAATGCAGCTTCCCAGGGAGGGATGGGGAAGATGTAACAGGAAAAACCACCTTTCTGTCTGCCCGTAGGCAAGGATTAGTTAACCAGCTGCAGAAAGACCGGCTAAGGCCCAGGCAAGGTACTGAGCCAGGAAAGGAATTTGGAAAGTAGAAAAATAGGCTTGATAACATTTGTCTGCCTCATCATTTTGCAAGATCTAGTTTTGTTTATCCCCAATATAATTACATTTCTGAAATTCCTTTGGGTCCTGTCTCAGTGCCCATGTGTACTTGGAGAAGTAGTGAGCACATCAAAAACTCTGATTTCTTTTTTTTCGTTTTCTGTTTTTTTTTTTTTTGAGAGGGAGTTTCGCTCTGTCACCCAGGCTGGAGTGCAGTGGCGCAATCTCGGCTCACTGCAAGCTCCACCTGCCGGGTTCACGCCATTCCCCTGCCTCAGCCTCCCAAGTAGCTGGACTACAGGCGTCCGCCACCATGCCCGGCTACTTTTTTTTAGTAGAGACGGGGTTTCACTGTGTTAGCCAGGATGGTCTCAATCTCCTGACCTCAGCCTCCCAAAGTGCTGGGAGTACAGGCGTGAGCCACTGTAGAACTCTGATTTCTTAAAAGTCAGTCAGCATCATGGGCATCCCCTGGGAGCTTGTTAAAAATGCAGAAACTTGGGGCCCCACCCCAGACCTATTGAAGCAGAATTGGCAGTTTAACAAGATCTCCAGGTGACGCATATTAAGGTGTTTTGTTGTTTTTTGGAGACGGAGTCTTGCTCTGTTCCCCAGGCCAGAGTGCAGTGGCGCGATCTTGATCTCGGTTCACTGCAATCTCTGCCTCCCAGATTCAAACGATTCTCCTGCCTCAGCCTCCCAGATAGCTGGGATTACAGGCACCCACCACCATACCTGGCTAATTTTTGTATTTTTAGTAGAGACGGGTTTCACCATGTCGGCCAGGCTGATCTCAAACTCCTGACCTCAGGTGATCCACTGCCTCAGCCTCAAAAGTGCTGGAATTACAGGTGTGCACCGCTGGGCCCAACCTTGCACATTAAGGCTGGAGAAACGCTGCTCTAAAAGATAAGTTTCAGAATCCCGGGCAGGGTGAGAAACAAAACGTTACTTGGGCAAGTTCAGAGTTTTTCAACTGTATTGAAATAAAAGATTTCATGGGATGTTTCTATGATTCCAAGAAGCATAATGATATTTTGAGGCCGGGCGCGGTGGCTCAAGCCTGTAATCCCAGCACTTTGGGAGGCCGAGACGGGTGGATCACGAGGTCAGGAGATCGAGACCATCCTGGCTAACCTGGTGAAACCCCGTCTCTACTAAAAATACAAAAACTAGCCAGGCGAGGTGGCGGCGCCTGTAGTCCCAGCTACCCGGGA
The DNA here is from genome assembly GCF_001698545.2 of Rhinopithecus bieti. Lineage (NCBI taxonomy): Eukaryota > Metazoa > Chordata > Mammalia > Primates > Cercopithecidae > Rhinopithecus > Rhinopithecus bieti. The sequence goes on from NW_016826182.1 coordinate 561,595, forward strand.
GGCTGAGGCAGGAGAATGGCGTGAACCCGGGAGGCGGAGCTTGCAGTGAGCTGAGATTCGGCCACAGCGGTCCAGCCTGGGTGACAGAGCGAGACCCCGTTTCAAAAAAAAAAAAAATGATATTTTGCTGAAACTGCTGAATGTATAAATACTTTGAAAATTAGATCAGAACCCAGTTTCTTCCTCTCTTTCTTTAAATCACACAATTAACTTCACCTATCGGGGCGCATTTGTTTCCAAATGCAGTCAAAGGGAACTAACACCGAACAGCTGAAGCATTGTCATTTGAAGCAGCAAACAAGGCAGCGGCTCTCAGAAATAATGAGATGTGTGGGCTTCAGCAAATTACTTGATTTTCTTGAATATTAGTCACTACATCAATAAGATGGAGACAACATTGTCTGCCCTGTGTCTCTTCCAAGATCAACAGAGTTCCCAGTCTCCAGAAATGAAATGGTGCTGCTGACTAATAAGTGGCTCAAACCAGTAATGTGGGGGCTGCCCTTGACTTCCCACAAGTCCATCCCCAATTATTATCAAGCTTATCACTTCTCTCAAAATCTGTGTCAACCTAAAGGAGGAAGCTGAGACACACAATATAATTTTGAAGAGTTTACTTAAGCCAAAGTGAGGACAGCTGCCCAGGACACACTTCCAAGTTGCTTTGGCGAACGCTCCGTTCAGCCTTCGCTACAGCAGGTTTTCAGAGGCAAAAGGAAACAAGGAATGGGCGAATACAAAATTGTTTGACAGGAATTCTCATTGGTTTACAGGAATAACATGGATTAATGACTGGGTATCCACTGGCGAACCATAGGGTATGAATTATGTGTCCAGCGTATGACGTTGTTAGGATTTCATGACTACTTGGCGTCAGTCAGTATAGAGCACACAGAGCAAGTGGCTTCCTTATTTAGCTCAATGAGGGAATTAGCTGTCACATTTTATTTTAATAATTTTTTTTTTCTTTTTTGCAGAGATGGGATCTTGCTGTGTTGCCTAGGTTGGTCTCAGACTCCTGGGCTTAAGCGATCATCCTGCATTGGCCTTCCAGGTAGCTAGGACTACAGGTGAGTGCCACTATGCCCGGCTAATGTTTATTTTTGTTTTGTTTTGTTTTGAGACAGGGTCTCACTCTGTCACCCAGGCTGGAGTGCAGTGGTGCAGTCTCAGCTCACTGCAGCCTCGACTTCCCGGGCTCAAGTGATCCTCCCACTGCAGCCTCCCCAGAGCTGGGACTACAGGTGTGAGCCACTGCCCCCGACCCAACTAATCTTATTACTTTTAGTAGAGATGGGGTCTCACTATGTTGCCCAGGCTGGTCTCAAATTCCTGGGCTCAAGCAATCTTGTCTCAGCTTCCCAAAGTGTTGGGATTACAGATGTGAGCCATCGTACTTGGCCATGCTGTGACATTTCAAATGCCTCTTTGGACCTGATGTTTCAAAGGGGCTTGAGTTCCTCAGATTAAAGGTTTATTTTCTTTCTTGCCCTCCATTTCTTTTATCTTCACTGTCACTACTCTGGACCAAACCACCATCATATTTGGCCTAAACTATGTTCTCCTTTTGGTGATTCCTGCCTCTACTGCCCTTCAAATAATCATTTAGCCTGAAACTAGAAGGATTTTTTTTAAAAACACAACTTCGGTCACGAAATTCCCCTATCTCAAACTCTTCAACGGCTTTTTTGTTGTTGTTTGTTTGAGATGGGGGTCTCACTCTGTTGCCTAGGCTGGAGTGCATTGGTTAATCATAGCTCACTCCAGCTCAAACTCCTGAGCTCAAATTATCCTCCCACCTCAGCCTTCTGATTAGCTAGGACTAAGGTATGTGCCACCATGCCTGGCTAATTTTGAAAATGTTTTGAGGAGACAGGGTCTCCTTATGTTGCCCAGGCTGGCCTCAAACTCCTAGCCTCAAGTGACCTTCCTGCTTTGGCCCTCCAAAATGATAGGATTATAGCTGTGAGCCACCATGCCTGGTTTCAAAGGCTTTTTTAAAAAAGCCTTTAGGGAAAAGTCCCAAACTCTCATATGACTCATTCTTCCTTCACATCTGGCCCTTGCTACCTTCTCTACCATATCTTCTCTTGCCACCCTCTAGGTTATATCACTGTTGAAAATCAGGACTTATAGAACATAATCAGGAAACAACAGGAGGAAACCAAAATATGCCACCGCAAAATATATTTGTTTTTCTTATCTTGATATGGCTATTCAGAGGGGCTGCAGACCACAGGAATAGCTCTGCAAAGCTGTGCTTTTGTAGGGAAGATTTGCATCTGTAGAGGAAATCTACATTAGTGAGAAACAGCAGGCACAAAACAGTCTGCTCTGAGGCCTCCCTTATCTGTCTTATCCAGATCTTGGAAAGATTAACTCACAGGAGAAGCAGACTAAAAGTCAGACACTTTTAAAGGTCTGACGAAGAAACTTTTACCACAGGCTCTCCCATCTAATCTTCTCTCTTTCTCTCTCCTTTCCTCTCCTCTCCTCCCCCCTTCCCTTCCCCTCCCCTCCTCTCCCCTCCTCTCCTCTCCTTCTTTCCTCCCTCCCTCCCTCTTTTCTTTTCTTTTCTTTTCTTTTCTTTTCTTTTCTTTTCTTTTCTTTTCTTTTCTTTCGTCTGTCTCAGTCTGTTGCCCAAGCTGGAGTACAGTGGTATCATCCTGCTGCACTGCAGGCTTGACATTTGAGTTCAAATAATCTTCCCACCTCAGCATCCCTAGTAGCTGGGACCACAGGCTGCACCACTATGCCCTGCTAATTTTTAAATTGTTTTCTGTACAGAGTACCACTATGTTGCCCAGCTGGTCTCCAACTTCTAGGTTCCTGTGATCTTCCTGCCTCAGCCTCCCAAAGTGCTGGGATTATAGGCAAGAGTCACCACCTGGCCCCATCTAATTATTCTGAGTTCTGCTACCTGAGGGACTTCATCTGCCTAACAAGACAGTCTTTGCCCACCCTGTATTTCCTCCCCACTCCCGCCCATAACCTGTCACTGGGCTCCAAGACTCTATTCTTTTCTGTATAGCATAAAAGCTTCAGTCATCTGGCTCTTCTTTGAGTCTCATATTTGCAGGACACCATGTCCATGTGCACATTATTACATTTGTACCCTTTTTTTTTCTTGTTCTTCTGTCTATTGTCAGTCTGTTTTATAGACTCAAATGATCAAACCTTGAGAAGGGGAAAGGAAGCAAATTCCCTCCACCTTTACACAACTTAAATCTCTCTCCCGCTGTTCCTTTACCCCTTTATCTGACTAATTATTTTCTGACACTTGGATGAAAATGTCAGCAATGTTTTTTTTTTTTTTTTTTGAGACGAGACACGGAGTTTCACTCTTGTTGCCCAGGCTGGAGTGCAATGGTGCAATTTCGGCTCACTGAAACCTCCACCTCCCAGGTTCAAGCGATTCTCCTGCCTCAGCCTCCCGAGTAGCTGGGATTACAGGCATGTGCCACCAAGTCTGGCTTATTTTATACTTTTAGTAGAGATGGGGTTTCTCTATGTTGGTCAGGCTGGTCTCGAACTCCCAAACTCAGGTGATACACCTGCCTTGTCCTCCCAAAGTGCTGGGAACACAGGCGTAAGCCACTGCGCCTAGCCAATGTCAGCAATTTTAATGACTTTTTGGTTCTTTTGGGGGAAATAGAAAATATTATAGTCACTTTAAGTAGCAAGCATATTTTCCGTCTAATATTTTATTTATTTTTATTTTTTATCTTTTTGTGAGACAGAGTCTTGATCTGTCTCCCAGGCTGGAGTGCCATGGTGTGATCTTAGCTCACTGCAACCTCTGCCTCCTGGGTTCAAGCCATTCTCCTGTCTCAGCCTCCTGAGTAGCTGGGATTACAGGCACAAGCCACCATACCCAGCTGATTTTTGTACTTTTAGTAGGGACGGGGTTTCACCATGTTGGCCAGGCTGGTCTTGAACTCCTGACCTCACGATGCACCCACCTCAGCCTCCCAAAGTGCTGGGATTACAGGCATGAGCCACCACACCCGGCCTCAGTCTAATATTTTAAAATACCTAGTCCTATATAACCATCAAAATACCAAATTTGATCTCAAACTGTGGCCATCTCCACGCTAGGACCGAAGCTGGGGTGGCAGTTTGCAGAGGCAAGGGGTGAGTCATGATCTCTTCTTTTCTTTTGCTCCCACTTGGTATTCCCAACTTCCTCAACCTCCTTTATCATGCACAATCTGGTTTCTGACTCCACTAGGATGTTGAAGCAGAGGAAGAGAGTGGAGGTGCTGAAAGAACTAAAGTTCTTTTCTGACTGATATTTTGGTAAGATGCCACACCAGATAACGCCAGCCATTTTGCCTGTACATTTTTCATGTGTAGTATTTTCTGAAAACAAGGACATTCTCTTACATAACCCGAGTACAATCACCAATACTATTATCTTACCTAGGGATTGGCAAACTGTGGTCTGAGACTCAGTCAAATCCAAACCACCATCTATTTTTGCAGGGCTCACCAGCTAAGAATGCTTTTAGATAGTTAAGCACTTTTTTTTTTTTTTTTTGAGACAGTCTTGCTCTGTCACCCAGGCTGGAAGGCAGTGGTGCGATGTCCGCTCACTGCAAGTTCCTCCTTCCAGGTTCACGCCACTCTCCTGCCTCAGCCTCCCAAGTACCTTGGACTACAGGTGCCCGCCACCACACCCAGCTAATTTTTGCGTTTTTAGTAGAGACGGGGTTTCACTGTGTTAGCCAGGATGCTCTTGATCTCCTGACCTCGTGATCTGCCCGCCTCAGCAACCCAAAGTGCTGGGATTACAGGCATGAGTCATGGTGCTCGGCCAGCACTTTTTTTTTTTTTTTTTTTTTTGAGACAGAGTCTCGCTCTGTCACCCAGACTGGAATGCAGTGGCACTATCTCAGCTCACTGCAACATCCACCTCCCGCATTCAAGTGATTCTCCTGCTTCAGCCTCCTGGGTAGTTGAGACTACAGGCACGTGCCACCACACATGGCTAATTATTTTTATTTTTTAAGTAGAGACAGGGTTTCACTATGTTAGCCAGGCTGGTCTTGAACTCCTGACCTCAAGTGATCCACCCGCCTCAGCCTCCCAAAGTGCTGGGATTACAGATGTGAGCCACCACACCCGGCCATTAGCTGTTTTATTTCAGTGAATGGAAATGTTTGACAGAGAAACAACTTTGGATGCAAATGCTGAATATCAACCATCTAAGCCCCAATACAGAGGAGCTGTTTTGCCCACATAGTGGACAATGGGGGAAATGTGGGAGGATAAGAACTATGTTCCAATTTTGGCTCTGTCATGATGTTTACCAGCTGCTCAATCTTAAGAATCTTGGCCTCAGTTTTCTTACCTACAAAGTGGGAGTAACAACTCCAACTTCACAGGGTTGTTCTGAGGATAAAGTGAGAAAAATAGGTACCAAGTGCTTGGGACATAGTAAGTATTCAGAACATGTTAACTTCCTTCCCCACCATGAAAGAAATAGGTAAGTTTGGCCAGGTGCGGTGGCTCACACCTGTAATCCCAGCACTTTGGGAGGCCGAGGTGGGCAGATCACCTGAGGTCAGGAGTTCAAGACCAGCCTGACAAACACAGTGAAACCCCGTCTCAACTAAAAATACAAACATTAACCAGGCGTGGTAGCAGGCCCCTGTAATCCCAGCTACTAGGGAGACTGAGGCAGGAGAATTGCTTGAACCTGGGAGGCAGAGGTTGCAGTGAGCAGAGATCGTGCTGCTGCACTCCAGCCTGGGTGACAACCCCGAGAATCATCTCAGAAAAAAAAAAAAGAAAAGAAAAGAAATAGGTAAGTTTGTGTTCAAAATGCTGTAGAACTGTCACAGTTACTTACAAACCAAATTTAAGCCTGTGCACTATTTTAGTGAACTCATTATTTCATTTGACAGATATTTATTGAATACTATGTACCAGATATTTTCATGATAGATCTGTAGCTTCAACCTCCCAAATGAAAAATGGTATCTCTTCTAACCTAATGACAAGATTTCTGACTCAGGTCATGCACTACATAAGAATGTAGTTACAACTTAGGCTCTGGGCAAATAAAATGTTTAATAAATAATGACAAAATGACCCTTGGCGCCAGTATGGCATTTAAGGCCATTAATACTCCCTGCTGTCTGCTGAGTCATTGCTAAGCTGGGGAAACATGAGTTCCTAAAGGTACCTGGAAGGCTGGTTCTGTCACCTCTGGTTGAAATAGATCCCAATATATACGTCATGTCCAGGAGGGAGGGAAAGGTTTTAACTCCTGGAAAATGAGGTATTACTTTGTTCCAGTTAACAAAAAAGATCTATTGGACTTCATTCCCAGAAACTGTCTCCTGAATGACTTAAGGCAGTGCTAAGGAAACAGCATATTTTAAATTGATTCTTTCTTTGAGCTGTGTTCCAAGTTGCCTAATAAATTTTTAAATTTCCAAAGAGATGCATTCAGAGTGACTCCCAAAAAGATGTTCTAATTTGAGATGTCACCAGCATCAGTGACATAAATCATCACAAACAACATTGCCGCTTTGACTAATTGCAGACTGTGTGAAAGGATGTCCTCTTTGTCCTCCTTATCTGCTTTCTCCTTCTTCACCTTAGTGGGTATCAGTTATCAAAGTTAGGGATAAGAATCCAACCTATTCTTATTTATTTATTTATTTATTTATTTATTTATTTTTTCCAGAAGGAGTCTTGCTCTGTCATCCAGGCCGGAGTGCAGTGGCACGATCTCGACTCACTGCAATCTCCACCTCCCTGTTTCAAGCGATTCTCTTGCCTCAGCCTCGCGAGTAGCTGGGACTACAGGTGTACGCCACCACACCCAGCTAATTTTTGTATTATTAGTAGAGATGGGGTTTCACTATGTTGGCCAGGCTGGTCTGGAACTCCTGACCTCGTGATCCGCCCACCTTGGCCTCCCAAAGTGCTGGGATTACAGGTGTGAGCCACTGTGCCCAGCTATCNTGGGTATCAGTTATCAAAGTTAGGGATAAGAATCCAACCTATTCTTATTTATTTATTTATTTATTTATTTATTTATTTATTTATTTATTTTTTCCAGAAGGAGTCTTGCTCTGTCATCCAGGCCGGAGTGCAGTGGCACGATCTCGACTCACTGCAATCTCCACCTCCCTGTTTCAAGCGATTCTCTTGCCTCAGCCTCGCGAGTAGCTGGGACTACAGGTGTACGCCACCACACCCAGCTAATTTTGTATTATTAGTAGAGATGGGGTTTCACTATGTTGGCCAGGCTGGTCTGGAACTCCTGACCTCGTGATCCGCCCACCTTGGCCTCCCAAAGTGCTGGGATTACAGGTGTGAGCCACTGTGCCCAGCTATCCTCCTATTAATAATTCAGATGTTAGGTCATAGAAGTACCATAGGATTTTGGAGCTGGCAACTGGAGCTGGGAGTTGTTGCATGCATTGCTCAAGGCCACTTAACTTAGCTCAGTGCTTCTCAAACTGTATCACACATCAGAATCACTTGGAGGACTTGTTAAAACACAGATAGCGGGGCTCCATCTCCAGGGTTTCTGATCCAGTATGCAATGGGTAGTCTGAGAATCTGCATTCCTAACAAATTTCTAGGTATTACTGATGCTTCCGGTCCAGGAACTACATTTTGAGAACCACTGTCTTAGTTAATTGTAGGGACAAGGTATAGAAGGCAACTTTCAGACAGTCCTGTACTTTTTCCAAGGGGGCTCTTCTTTAGGGTACAGATTTTATGCTAAGGTTATAAAAGCCATACTTGTGCCTTTAATAATAAGAAGGGTTTCTTCTCTTGACATCCTGAAAGGGGAGAATTTCACTGAAGGTAGAGCTGAAAGGATGAGCTTTGGAATCAGGCAGATCTGGATAAAGAATCAGGCAGTCCACAGATTAGCTTTGTGACCTTGAACAAATTACTTAGTTTATTTGAGTCCCAGTTTCTTAATCTGCATATTAGGAGTTATTAGTTCTGAATATTTGAGATTTCTGAGGAATAGTCTAAGAACTATTTGACATAGAGTTATAAGATTGGAAACATTTAACTAATAGAGCATCTAAATTAGCATTTACTAATCTTCATTTTTCAGGTGTGGAAACAAAGGTCTAGGGACAGTAAATGTCTCAGTCAGGATCTCATGGCATATGGCAGAAGGAGGACCAGAACCTGGTCTTTTAATGGGATTTGTTTTGTTTTACTCCTTCACGTTGGATGAATATTTCCAAACTAGACACCACTTCGAAACTAAACATTTTGATAGTGGAAGTTTGTTCACATGGCAAGGTGGAAATTTAGGGCTTATGGCAAGCATTTTAGAGAGCCGTATTAGCTAAATTTTATGATTTAATCCACTTTTCATAACACCATTCCTTATACAATGTTGTACATTATTAATAGTAAGATAATAAAACATGTATTCTGCTCACACCTAACTACTAAAATAAAATTTATAGGAAGTAAATTGATTTTTTTTTTCTTTAAAGTAGATTTTCAAAGTGGTCTCTTTTTTTTTTTTTGGCATATAACATATTGCAAAAGGGGTATGGCTATTTATAGAATTGCTGTCTACACTATTACAAATGATTATATTTGAGAAAGAAGAGATTAGTAGATGGGAAAACAATTTCTACATGAAGCGGAAAAAGTTTTAAGTGTGTTGGTCAAATGAAAGTAAATGTTTGAAAGGGAAAAAAATGCAACTTAAAGGATTCACTCAAGCTGTACTTGCACTTGTTTGGGAAGAATAAAAATTAGAGTGTTTTAAGTCCCTGCTATTCAGGAGGCTGAGATGGGAGGATCCCTTGAGTCCAGGAGTTTGCATCCAGCCTGGGCAACATAGCAAGACCTCATCTCTAAAAAAGTAAAATAAAATGAGAGTGTTTTAGAGTCAGGTAAATCTCCTTATCTAGCAGACATAGACCCTGGGATGCAGAGATGTTGAGAGTTATGCTGAATTGAGCAAATGATCATGGCAGAGGGGGATGAAGCCCAGGACTTCTCAACTCTAGTTCGGTGCTTTTGGCACTGTGACCAGCTTGTCATCAGCATTTTCAGTTTTGAGTTTAATATTTTGGAGAAGCCATGAAATAAAGGGTCATTGTTATCTACTAAGAGACTGTGGTATGCCTTGATGCTCTATTATTATTTATTTTGAAATGAGCCAACTGTTTTACACCCGTTAAAGAAAAAAAATTACCAAAGTACTTGTTAAGATGGGAAGGCAGACTAAATTCAAGAGGGGGCCATGGTGATAGCTAAAGGGACCATTGAAATGAGGCGTTGCAGCAGGGGAGAGAGATTAGACTCAACTCCAACAAGGACCAGTGGAGATTTACAACCAAGGAGTAGGGTGGCAGTCAGCAGGTGGAAAATTACTAAGAGAAAGCATCAAACATAAGAGTGCGTGGCTAAACCGACCGGATAGGATTATTGCTGAAGGCAGGTCAGAACGGCGAGATATTGAGGGTGGTCAGACACACTAAGGATGGGACATTTTTGATAAACCGATTTAGAATAATTCTTGTTCAGATTGGATTCTACAAGGACAGAGAGGGAAGCCCAAGACTGGGCCTAGTCAAACAGAGAACTCAGAAGAGACTGACTAAAGTTTTGGCCAAAGGAGAGAGTCTTTGTCACACGTAAGTCAACACTTTGTTTATACTAAGAGTAGGGCCAATGATGTATTTTATAAGTTACTTTGATCGAAGGAACATTGCCATTAAGTGGCCACTAGCTGGCTAAGTAGACAAGAAAGAGACCTCTTCTCACAACTATTTAGTTACCTGTTTGAAGCTTCGGTATCAAGATTTACTCAGTGATACTGATACTCCCACATGGCAAGAATTTTTAACTGCCTTGGAAGGACATACTGACATGTAACAGATCAGTGGGTGAAAAAGGGGGCATGTTCACAGCTATGGGGCAGCGAATTGTGCATATCAGGGAACCTGTGTTATCTACCCAGCACCTGAAAATTAACAATACTCACTGGTAGAATGGTGTCCTCCCAGGGAGAGAATGGAAAATCTTTTTAAAAAGCCAGTTTGATCCTAGTCAAAATTTACAATGTGTTTGTCCTCAGATGATTTGCAGCTCATCTTCATAGGCCTGAAAATCTGAAAATAAATTATTTTGAAGTGATGATATAAATTATGCATGAGTATCAATTGATATTCAAGGATAATGAGTTTATAGAATACAAGAGAGTGTTTCTTTTGAGATGTTGCAATACTGCTATTGTTAGATTCAGGGCCCAGCTGATTGCTTATAGAGAGCCTTTGTGCAAATTTGAAAAAGGCACCCCCTCTGGGTGATGCAGCCCTGTGGGTACATGATTTGGCTAGTAGAGCTTGAACTGGGTCTTTGCTCCCTTTTGTTCCACTGGCTGGGTGCCTTTCTGCAATGCACAAACTGTGCTTCCCTCAACAGCAGCCCCAGTTGCTACTGGAAATGTGTGCCAGCAGAAAAGATGTAAAGGCTTGAAGTGCTTGCATTAGTTGTTAGAAAGTATTTGAAATTTGTAGGCTAGGTGCGGTGGCTCATGCCTGTAATCCCAGCACTTTGGGAGGCCATGGCAGGTGGATCATTTGAGGTCAGAAGTTCAAGACCCAGCCTGGCCAACATGGTGAAAACCCATCTCTACTAAAAATACAAAATTATCCGGGTGTGGGGCACACGCCTGTAGTCCCAGCTACTCGCGAGGCTGGGGTGGGAGAATCACTTGAACCTGGGAGGCAGAAGTTGCAGTAAGCCGAGATCATGCCACTGCACTCCAGCCTGGGCAACAGAACCAGACACTGTCTCAAAGAAAAAAAAAAAAGAAGAAAAGTAATATGTAAAAGTAAGTGGTTCCTTCTCTTACCCCAACACAGAATGTTATTTGCAAGAGATAGTTTCAGTTCAGTTCTAAAATACCATGAAAGCAAGTGGTGCCTTCATGATGGAGAGTTGAGATCTGTCTTGGTGTATATATTTCCCAAAAAAAGCACAGCTGGTGAGGGCACACTTCCCTAGCCAGAAGCAAACAACTCAACATCTGGAAAACTTAGATTTTTGGCACCAGAATGGCCTCATTTGCCACCTGTTGCAGTGACACAGGAAGAGAAAAGCTGGCTGTATCGTGTCGGGTGCGGCTTTAAAACTCTTTACACACACCTAGATGGACTGGAACTTAGGAGTGGTGAGTGTTAGCATTAAAAAGTATATGGGTTTCAATGTCAATTTTTCCTCCTAGAACCATTATAATGCCATGGCAGTGAAAGCAGAACCACAGGAATGAATCGAATTCTGACTTTCTGGTTTCAGCACAGAATGGAGGACACACACATCTTATTTCTCCTGCTAAGTACAGCTAGAGGCCCTGGATATTGTATATAAAACAAGTACAAGAAGTTTCTAAAAGGGAGAGAGAAGATGAGCTTGGCTAGGGATCATGGAATTTCTTCTTGCTTCATATAGCCCAAACTGGGTGCTAGAGAAACAGGCAATTAGAAAATGCTAACAGGTGCAGTCAAAAAAGGCCTAATAACAGTCTGCTCTCTAACTACAGGACAAGAAAAGGGGCAGCATAAGCAATCAACAGAGCAAAGAGACAACCAACAGAATGGAAGAATATATTTGCAAACTAGACACCTGAGAAGGAGTTAATACCCAAAATATATGATACCCAAACAACTCAAAACAAAACAAAAAAAAAAACTAAAACCAAATAACCCAATTTAAAAATGGGCAAAAGACCTGAATAGATATTTATTTCTCAAAAAAAAAAGCCCATGCAGATGGCCAACTAATATATGAAATAAATGTTCAACATCACTAATCATCAGGGAAATACAAATAAAAACTACAATGAGATGTGACTTTACTCCAGTTAGAATGGCTACTATCAAAAAACCAGAAGACAACAAGTGTTGGCAAGGATGTGGAAAAAAGGCAGCCCTTACACACTGCTGGTAGAAATGAAAATTAGTGTACAAAAATTAGCCAGGCATGGTGACACAGGCCTATAGTCCCAGCTAGTTGGGAGGCTGAGGCAGGATAATCGCTTGAACCCAGGAGGCAGAGGCTGCAGTGAGCCAAGATCACACTACTGCACTCCAACCTGGGTGACAGAGTGAGACTCTGTCTCAGACAAAAATAAATCAATAAACAAAAGAGAGGAAAATTAGTACAGCCCCTATGAAAAACAATATGGAGATCTTCAAAAAATTAAAAATAGAATTACCATCTAATTAGCAATCTTACTACTGGGTGATATACCCAAAGGAAATAAAATCAGTATGTCGAATACTGCATATTCAGTAAATTTAAAAAGTAATCTAATTCAGTAAATTAAAAAAGTTGTTAAATTCAGGATTTAACAACTTTTTAAATTTCACATATGTGATTTCTCTCATACATGAAATTTAAAAGGTTGTTTTTTAAAACAACTACCCCAGCCAAATATCATAGAAAAAAATGTGACCCATTCGCAACCTGCACCAAAAGCCAAGAGGGAGCCTAGACTTATGTCCTTGCACCATTACAACAAAACAACTCCCTTCTCCTCCCTGTTCATGGTGTTAGAGAAGACCAAGTGGGGAGCTGGGACTTTTCTCCCGACCTTAAGTGATGGGAACACTCCCCAACTTCTGCTTGAGGTGTCAGTAAAGACCACGTGGGGTAATAAAAAGCTCCCAGTAAGGAAAAGTGCAGGTCCTGATGGCTTCACTGCTGAATTATACCAAACATTTAAAGAACTATTACCAATACTACTCAAACTATTCTGAAAAATAGAGGAAGAGGGAATACTTCTAAACTCATTTTCCAAGGCCAGTGTTACCTTGATACCAAAACCAGACTAAGACACATTTAAAAAAAAAAAAAAGAAAAGAAAAGAAAACTATAGGCCAATAGCTCTGATGAATATTGACGCAGAAATCCATAACAAAATGCTAGCAACCCAAATTTAACAACACATTAAAAACATCATTCATCATGACCAAGTGGGATTTATCCTTGGGATGCAAAGAAGTTTCAACATATGCAAATGAATCAATGTGATACATCACATCAACAGAATGAAGGACAAAAACCATATGACATTTCAGTTGATGCAAAAAAAGCATTTGATTAAATTCAACATCTCTTCAAGATAAAACCCTAAAAAACAAGGTATAGAAGGAAAATGCCTCAATATAATAAAAGCCATATATAACTGATGACAGATCCACAGCTAATATCATAGTGAAAAGGGAAAACCTGAAGGCCTTTCCTCTAAGATCTGGAACCCGACAAGTATGCCCATTTTCACCACCATTATTCAACATAGTACTGGAAGCCCTAGCTAGAGCAATCAGACAAGAGAAAGAAATAAAGAGCATTCAAATTGGAAAGGAAGAAGTCAAATTATCCTTATTGGCAGATGACATGATTTTATATTTCAAAAAACCCGAAGACCGCACCAAAAACTATTGTAACTGATAAATTTAGTAATATTGCAAGATATAAGATCACTTACAAAAATCAGTAGCATTTCTATATGCCAACAGTGAACAATATGGAAAAGAAATTTAAAAAGGAATCCCATTTACAATCACCACAAATGAAATTAAATACTGAAGAATTGTGAACAGGAAGTATCTGAGACAGGTCTCAATAATTTAGAAAGTTTATTTTGCCAAGGTTAAGGACATGCCTGAGACACAACCTCAGAAGGTCCTGATGACATGTACCTAAGGTGGTCAGGGTACAGCCTGCTTTTATACATTTTAGGAAGACATGAGACATCAATCAATATGTGCAAGACGTACCTTGGTTCAGTCCAGAAAGGTTGGACAACTGGAAGTTCAGTCCAGAAAGGTTGGACAACCTGGCTTCCAGGTTATAGGTGGGTAAGAGACAAATAGTTGCATTCTTTTTAGTCTTTGATCAGCCTTTCACTGAACATACAAGTTACATGTGAGAGGTGGGTAGAGGAATAGTCAATTATGCCTTAGTCTGGCTCAGTGAATCTACATTTTTTACATAAATAATAGGGCAGAGGAGGCAATCAGATACGCATTTGTCTCAGCTAAGCAGAGGGCTGACTTTTAGTTCTGTCCTTTATCCCTCATCTGTGAAGATAAGCTATCAATTTATATTACCAGGGTGAAATTCAACAGAACTCTTTTAGGGTCAAGATCTTGAAGCCCACAAGGAATTTCCTTTGTAGTTATCTTTGTAGCTATCTTATTTAGGAATAAAATAGTATATAGGTTTGTCTGACATAGTTCCCAGCTTGGCTTTCTTCTTTGGCTTAGTGATTTTAGGGTCCTAAGACTGATTTTCCTTTCACAGAATTAACCAGAAAAGTGAAAAATCTCTACAATGAAAACTATAAAACACTGACAAAATAAATGGAAAGGAACACACAAAAGATGAAAAGATATTCCATGTTCATGGATTGGAAAAAGGAATATTGTTAAAGTGTCCATACTATCTAAAGCAAACTACAAGCTCAATGCAATCCTTATCAAGATGCCAATGCCATTCTTCACAGAAATAGAAAAAACAATTCTAAAATTTATATGGAACCACAAAAGACTCAGAATAGCTAACATTATCCTTAGCAAAAAGAATAAATTGGAGGAATCACATTACCTTACTTCAAAATATACTACAGAGCTATAGTAACCAAAACAACATGGTACCAGCATAAAAACAGACACATAGACCAATGGAACAGAATAGAGAACCCAGATACAAATCCATGCATATACAGTGAACTCATTTTCAAGAAAAGTGCCAAGAACATACATCAGAGAAAGGACAGTTTTTTCAAAAAATGGTGCCGGGAAAATTGGATATCCATATGCAGAAAAATGAAACTTGATCTCTATTTTTCATCATATACAAAATCAAATCAAAATGGATTAAAGACTTAAATCTCAGACATCAAACTATGGAACTACTACAAGAAAACATTGGAGAAACTCTCCAGGACATTGGTCTGGGCAAAATTTCTCGAGTAATATCCCACAAGCACAAACTGCCAAAGCAGAAATGGACAAATGGTATCACATCAAGTTAAAAAGTTTATTCACTGCAAAAGAAACAACAAGGTGAAGGAACAACCCACAGAATGGGAGAAAATACTTACAAACTCACAAAGGGTTAATAAGGAGTTTAAACAACTCTATAGGAGAAAAATCTAATAATCTGATTTCAAAAAGGGCAAATGATCTGCATAGACATTTATCAAGGGAAGATGTACAAATGACAAAAAGACATACGAAAAGGTGCTCAATATCACTGATCATCAGAGAAATGCAAATCAAAACTACAATGAGATATCATATCACCCCAGTTAAAATAGCTTTTATTCAAAAGACAGACAATAACAAATGCTGGCAAGGACGTAGAGAAAAGGAAACCTTCATACACTGTTTGAAGGAATGTAAATTAGTACAACCACCTTGCAGAACAGTTGGGAGGTTCCTCAAAAAACTAAAAGTAGACCCATCTAGGTCCATGACTCATGACTCAACCGGTCCTGTGTCCCCCACCCAAAGGTGGACCCAGCACACAAGGACCATTTTCCATACCTCTATGATTTCGCCCCCAACCAATCAGCAACACCCATTCCCTATCCCCCTGCCCACCAAATCACCTGTAAAATTCCTAATCTTTGAGTTCTCAAGGAGGTTGATTTGAGAACTATCCTCCTGCTTACCCTGCTTTGCATTAATTTTCCTTCCTTTCTTTCTTTCCTTCTTCCTTTCTTCCTTTCTCTTTCTTTTTCTTCTTTCTTTCTTTCACTCTCTTTCTTTCTCTCTCTCTTCTTTCTTTCTCTCTCTTCTTTGTTTCTTTGTTTCTTTCTTTGTTTCTTTGTTTCTTTGTTTCTTTCCCCTTCCTTCCTTCCTTCCTTCCTTC
>NW_016826182.1:580901-581709 GCF_001698545.2 Rhinopithecus bieti
AAAAAAAAAAAAAAAAAAAAAAAGAGAGAGAAAAAGAAAAAAGAAAGACAGGGAAAAAATGATTATTGTTTATAAGACTGTTTATTCAAACATTATCTCCTTTAGTTCTTATAAGAACCCAGCAAGAAGACATTAACCTCTTTATAGAGAAGAACAAAGAGATTCAGAAAAATTAAGGTTTGTGCTGGGTCCTTCCCAGCTGAAGCAGTCACACAACTGACACAAAAATCTGATATTCTTTCCACTTAGGTATCTCATAAAGCATAGAAACTTCATCTCATTTTGAGGTCTTAGCTGCCAATGTATAGGGGAAAATATCAACTGACTTTATGTCAATCAAACTAAAATCTTTTGTTAAGTGACATAGAGTATAAATGAGAACATGCAGTGTTCCAGAATACATTTTTGTTGTTGTTGTTGTCGTTGTTGCTTGTTTGTTTGTTTTTTGAGACAGAGTCTCATTCTGTCGCCCAGGCTGCAGTGCAGTGGCGCGATCTCAGCTCACTGCAAGATCCACCTCCTGGGTTCACGCCATTCTCCTGCCTCAGCCTCCTGAGTAGCTGGGACTACAGGCGCCCGCCACCACGCCTGACTAATTTTTTTTCTTTTCTTTTTTTTTTTTTTGTATTTGTAGTAGAGGTGGGGTTTCACTGTGTTAGCCAGGATGGTCTCGATCTCCTGACCTCGTGATCCACCTGCCTTGGCCTCCCAAAGTGCTGGGATTACAGGCGTGAGCCACCACACCCAGCCAGAATAAGTATTTTTTATCCCAAAGTTATGTTTTTTTTTTTCTTCTTCTTCTTCCTTT
>NW_016826182.1:581716-584227 GCF_001698545.2 Rhinopithecus bieti
GGGATTACAGGCTTGAGCCACCGCGCCCGGCCTTCTTCTTCTTCTTTTTTTGAGACGGAGTCTCACTTGGTCGCCTGGGCTGGAGTGCGGTGGTGCTATCTTGGCTCACTGCAACCTCTGCCTCCCGGGTTCAAGTGATTCTCCTGCCTCAGCCTCCCGAGTAGCTGAGATTACAGGCTCCAGCCACTATGCCCAACTAATTTTTTATATTTTTAGTAGAGACAGGGTTTCACCATTTTGGCCAGGCTGGTCTTGAACTCCTGACCTCGTGATTCGTCCACCTCAGTCTCCCAAAGTGCTGGGATTACAGGTGTGAGCCACCATGCCCGGTTCAAAGTTATGTCTTATTCAATATTTAATAGCTTCAAAGATTGCTCTTCTTGATTATTTTCCCTCATTTTAACATATGCACCAGGCACGAGAATGGTCCCTGCTCTTGAGGAGACTGAAAATTTGGGGGGAATATGGATATGCCATTTGTTGTATTTCTGGGCACATTGAGTCTGTTACCAGTTTTACTCTAATCTTCTCAGTAACGAGAAAATTGATGAGGTGTTTCCGAGTCTTTAACTTTTATGTTTTTCCTCCCAAGTCACGAAAATCAACCTCTCACTGTGTGATCCTTACTTTATACCCAGAATACTCCCATACACTTTCAATTAAAAACCTGGTGAACAGTTACTCCAAGTAAGGTTTTGTATACAGCGTGTAAGACCTTCTGGGAAGGTATACATTTCTCTTGCCCTTCTTTCCCTAGCCAGTCAAAAAGGCTGATCTGGAAATTGACTGAGCAAAAATATATCAATCTATTAACTTCCCTTCCCCCAAGAACAAAAAAAATCAGAACAGCATCCTTTCTATGTCTATTTTTATTCTTCTTTTTTCCTTTTGTCTCAACACTCTTCCCTTATCCAAATAAGTTTTGCCACTTAGTATTTTCCTGGTGTTTTCCTCCCTGCCCCACTCCCACACCCCATTTGATTACAAGAATCTGAGAATAGTCTATAATTCTCAGGGTATGTGCAAAACACTTTCAGCATGGGTTCAGTTAGTTTTTTATCTTGTTCACAAGAGAAAATCTGGGAAAGTCTTTAGTCCCTTCGAAGACAGTGTGACTTGAATCTGATAAGGTTGTGGCAAGCAGTTTGACTTGAATTTGATTTTACTTTTTTGGCATCTTCTTCAGAATCTCTTTGTTCTCTGAAGTTGTGTTTAACAATGCTATGCCTTAGGCATGCTCAGTTGTGTTTGAATTAAAAATATGATGTAATTCAATGTCACATTGACATGATAGTGAAAAGGGAATGTCCTTGCATACTCTCTTACTTTATTCATCCACCAAATTGAAGTCTGGCAATAGAAAAAAAAATGTATTATCTTGGCAATGTACCTACATGCTTCTTACAATATGTTTTCTGGGGCACTCCAAATTCAGTCAGTTAATTTAAATAAATAGAATCTGACTAGCCCCACCCTGTCCAACACAGCTGTGTTACAGCAAGTTGGACACTCTTTAACTTCTTGATGAATCCCAGTCAGTTATTTCTTGATAGATTTCACTTCTCAACATGCAATAGTAAGCATGAGTTATGTAGCGATTGCTGTTTATTTTTATTTTCCAAGTTAGAATGATATAACAGCTTGGTAAAATTATCTACTGTTGACTTATTAGGGAAAAGTTTGAATGGGATTCACAAGGAGAGGGAAGAAGAGGAAGAATGGGAGAGATGGGGGTAAAAGTGAGAGGTTAACGATGAAACACATGTTTCTGCATATGTGGAAAGCAGAGAAAACAGCTATAGCTACTAGTATAAAACATAAGCAAAAGCTTCCTAATACAAATTAAGTTCCTTCAGCAGCAAAAGTGTTTCCTTTTTTATTCTTATCAAAAAGCATCAGCCAGGCATGGTGGCTCACACCTGTAATCCCAGCTACTTGGGAGGCTGAGATGGGAGAATCACGTGAAGCCAGGAGTCCAAGACCAACCTGGACAACATAGCAAAACCTTGTCCCTAAAAAAAAAAAAAAAAAAGGCAAAAAAGACAAAAAACAATTTAAAAAGCACCAATCCTTTCTTAACAGGCAATAGAATAGCTGACTAATTCAAATACAAAATAGATCATTATGGTTGCACATGACATCAAGGTGAAAATATTTAAGAGCCTAACTGCAGAGGCTGGGTGCAGTGGCTCACATCTGTAATCCCAGCACTTTAGGAGGCCAAGGTGGGAGGATCAATTGAGCTCAGGAGTTCAAGACCAGCCTGAGCAACATAGCAAGACCCTGTCTCTAAAAAAAATAAAAAAAGAAACAAGGTTTATCTGCAACATTTTTGCATAAATCCCATTCCTCCCCGTATCCTGTGATATCATAATGTAAGCAAGGTTCTACAGTCCCTAAAATGGAGTGGCTTAGGGCCAAAAAATTTTTTTCAGATCTGCATTTTCTTTTTAATTTTTTAATTTTTTTTTTTTTTTTTTTTTTTTTTAAAAAGGTTTTTTCTTTTCCCCC
>NW_016826182.1:585151-597229 GCF_001698545.2 Rhinopithecus bieti
ATTAGCCAGGATGGTCTCGATCTCCTGACCTCGTGATCCGCCCGTCTCGGCCTCCCAAAGTGCTGGGATTACAGGCATGAGCCACCGCGCCCGGCCAGATCTGCATTTTCTTGAATGATTTATACTAGAGAGTTGACTGTTTTCTTGAGAATGCTTAGATTGAACTCTTTTGGAGAAATTCAATATTTTCTGGGTTACCTCACTTTGTCTATAGATATTCCATGGCAAATGATGTATCAGACCATTTTTTCCTGCCTTCACGTGCTGTTAGAGTGTATGTGCTCATGGTACACAATATCATACTTAAATGAAGTGGTAAGGTATATTGAAGTGGAAGGTAAATTGCTTGCCCAATTTATGTCTTTACAGTTTAGATTGTCTTCTCAAGTTATTTGTTTTCCCTTAAATTCTTGAACATGTTTATAAACTGTTTTCTATCCCTTGCTAGCTAATTTCATCATTTCTGTCATTTTTAGTTCTGTTCCTATGATTTTTCTCCTGGATATGGGTTGCAATTTGCTGTTTTTTTGTATGTCCGCTAATTTTTCATTGGGTGCTAGACATTATGTATGTGACACTGTTTAGTGTTGAGATTTTGTTGTCCTCTTTTAAAATGTTGAAATTAGTTTTGGCAGGCAGTTGCTACTTTCAGATCACCTTGCTTCTTTTGAAGCCTCGTAAGTTTTATTATATTGAGTTTAGTGTTGCCTTTATCCTAGGACCAATATAGCTGTACTACTAAGGTATAAACTCTCTCAGATCCCCTCTGATGGCCATAAATATTCAGAAAAGTCTTTCTGCCCTGGGTGGACAGAATTCAAATGTCCCCAAGCCCTGTGTGAACTCTTCCTTTACATGCTGGCCTTGTGGAGTTTCACCCTATGCATACAGAGTGGCAGTATGCAGCCAAGAAATCAAGGAGGTCCTTGTGAGGTTTTCTGAGTTCTTTCCCTGCGTAGTTTGCTCCCCTACAGTTTTCTGCACTGGGAATGTTACCTGCCTCAGCCTCACCAAACTAGAATTTCTATCTCTTCATCCTAATGAAATGATAGTCCATTTGACTTTTCTCTCCCTGTGTCACAGTCCAAAAATTGCCTCCAGGTAGCATTGCCGAATTTAACAAATAAGAATACAACATTGTATTGTGTACATACTCATATTAAAAATTATTCATTATAATCTGAAATGTGTTGTATATGTGAAATTTAACTAGATGTTCCTATATTATGTCTCACAACCCCACCTCAAGACTGAAAGCCAGTTCAATTGTAGGGCTCATTTTAATTGTATCACTTCTCTCAGGAATCAAAATGTCGAACATACTGTGATTCCAATGTCTGAAAACAGTTGTTTCATGTATGTTTTACAGTCTTCTAGTTGTTTATAGTGGGAGGGTAATTCTGTACCAGTCATTCCTTCTTGCCTAGAAATTGAAGTCCGTAGTACATCTTTAAATTTAAAGAAAGCAAGTAAACAAATAGGATAGCTGGAATTGTTCAGGAATCATTGAAGGAAATAATAAATAAATGCGTCACTTCCACTCATCCTGGGGTACGCTACATAGAATTACCTGTTTGAGAAAGAACTAAATTATAATTCAGAGCATCTGCCTTTAATTCAATATTCTTATTTGAAATCACCATTTCTCTTCTGCTTTATGGTCTCATCAGGCTTTAAATGTACCTTAGTTTCAGCTGCTCTGAAGAATGTCAACCTCTCTGGGAAGCCACAATTTATGCCTGGTGAATTATGTGCAGGTCACAGATCCAACATTGTTAGAAAGTGCATCCCTGGCTGGGGCACTGTGGCTCACCCCTGTAATCCCAGCACTTTGGGAGGCCACGGAAGGTGGATCACCTGAGGTCAGGATTTCAAGACCAGCCTGGTCAACATGGTGAAACCCTGTCTCTACTAAAAATACAAAAATTATCTGGGCGTGATGGTGCACACCTGTAATCCCAGCTATCTGGGAGACTGAGGCAGGAGAATTGCTTGAACCCGAGAGGCGGAGGTTGCAGTGAGCTGAGATTGTGCCACTGCACTCCAACCTGGGTGACAGAGCAAGACTCGGTCTCGGAAAAAAAAAAAAAAAAAGGAAAGTGCATCACAAATATACCTTGAAAATCTGTGAAATGCAGGCATCTTCATATGGGAGACAGAGTTCATTTTATTTGTATGAGTAAGTACAATTATGACTCTCATATCTTGAGAAATTCAAATAGTGTTCATCAAACAATAGTTACATAGCGTGGTGGAAAGAACTCAGGCCTGGTGAGGATGAGAAGGCAACTATTATTTATTGAGTATCTGCTATATGTCAAGTGTTACACATTCAGTGGTGTGCTGAAGCTGGCCCGTGCTGGCTCATACAGGATTATGAGAGGCAGTGATCAGGAATTTCACCAGCTGGTTGCTAAACCACTGGTAGCTTGGAACTGGCCACTGGATGAATATTTGCACTATAGAAATAACCAAATACTACAAATTAGGGCTTTTCCTTCAACCTCAAGAGTCTATTATTAAATATTTACCAGCCAGGCGCAGTGACTCACACCTGTAATCCCAGCACTTTGGGAGGCCAAGGCGTGCAGATCACCTGAGGTCAGGAGTTCGAGACCAGCCTGGCCAAAACAGCGAAACCCCATCTCTACTAAAAATACAAAAATTAGCCGGGCGTGGTGGCACACACCTGTAATCCCAGCTACTTGGGAGGTTGAGGCAGGAGAATCACTTGAACCAGGGAGGCGGAGGTTGCAGTGATCCAAGATCATACCACTGCACTCCAGCCTGCATGACAGAGGGAGACTCTGTTGCCAAAAATAGGTATATATATATTTACCAGCACACCACTGTCACCTTTTTCATTATAGTTTATTTTCCAAACAAGTCTACAAGATGCATAATAGAATGCAAAGTCTAAACATAGAAAAAAAACTCAGATTACATAAATAACAAGTCCACATTTACCCAGAGAACAAGTAATGAAACTAATTCTATATATATCCTTGTCTTTTCTACTTACGTTCTTATACCTTTGACTTAAGCTAAGTTTTTGCCTTAATATTGTGTGGTCTTGGACCAAAACCTGACCATTCCCACCCTGGATTGTCTTTTCAGCTGTCAAGTTGGGAACATGAATTACTTAATCCCAAGGTCTCTTTTGGATATAATGATCTCTGCTGTCCACTACCTGGTGCTTAAAAGTATGATACCAACAAATTTGCTTTGTTCAAATCTCCATCATCAAGGAAATACAATAAAGAAAATGTGTGTAGTGGATTGACTTATTGGTTTTTTGACAGAGAACAGTAACTTACCGTAAAATTACCTGTTTTGTTTTTCTCAGCTTTAGACTTGAGAGTTACCACCACTCTTGTCCCAGAAGGGTAACCAAGTCTTTGTCTCATTGATGGTTTTATCCCTGAGGACTATGTAGATCTTTATTTTCAAGTGATTCATTATGGAGATTAAAAGTGGAAATAGTGAAGGACTACTTCAAAGGTGGCTTCAAAGGTAGAAGAGGGAAATATTCCCGTTTNGCGCGATCTCGGCTCACTGCGGGCTTCGCCTCCCGGGTTCACGCCATTCTCCTGCCTCAGCCTCCTGAGTAGCTGGGACTACAGGCGCCTACTACTGCGCCCAGCTAATTTTTTGTATTTTTAGTAGAGACAGGGTTTCACCGTGATCTCGATCTCCTGACCTTGTGATCCGCCCACCTCAGCCTCCCAAAGTGCTGGGATTACAGGCGTGAGCCACCGCACCCGGCCTATATTTTTAAATTTATTTAGAGATAGGATCTCACTCTGTTGCCCAGGCCGGAGTACAGTGGTGTGATAATGGCTCACTGCAGCTTTGACCTCCTGGGCCCAAGTGGTCCTCCCAGCTCAGCCTCCTGTAGCTGTAACTATGGGTGTACACCACCATGCCTAGCTAATTTTATATATATATGGTTTTTTTAGAGATGGGATCTTACTTTGGGTTTTTGTTGTCATTGTTGTTTGGGGTTTTTTGGTGGTTGTTTGTTTTGTTTTTGGGAAGATTCTCCCTATCGCTCAGGCTGGAGTGGCATGGTGTGATCTTGGCTCAATGCAATCTTTGCCTCCCTTGTTCAAGCAATTCTCAGGCCTCAGCCTCCCAAGTAGCTGGGATTTCAGGCGCACACCAGCATACCTGGCTAATTTTTGTATTTTTAGTAGAGACAAGGTTTCACCATGTTCGCCAGGCTGGTCTCAAACTCCTGACCTCAAGTGATCTGCCCGCCTCAGTCTCCCAAAATGCTGGGATTACAGGCATGAGCCACCACACCCGGCAATAGGGTCTCATTTGGTAATCCCATTTTAGAGGATGAAAATATTTCTGAAATCTAGGAGAAAAGTCGTGGGCTTATAAGTTTAAGAGGACTGAATTTATGGGTTGTTTATGGGGAAAACTGCAGGGAAGTTACTGACACCAGGTACTAAGTGCCTTGGCCTTCAGGGCTCAGCGAAGTTCCTCATAACGGGGCACCAGCAGAATAGAGCCACTAGTACAACCACGAGCCTTTGAGTGGACTGAGAAGTGATTTCTGAGTAACCATAGACTGAGGACTAAGACTTTCCTGTTTTCTTTAAGGAGGAAAGAGGAGTGAGTTCTAAAGACTGTTACATTTGGTCCTACATATTCATGAGTTAGGCATCTATGGATTCATAGACAGACAATTCATAGATAGACAATCTGTATAGATTCATATGGATAGACAATACTCAGAAAAAATTCCAGAGTTAGAAAAAGTAATATTTGAACATGTTGCAGACCAAGTACCATGTTGAATCGAATGAATGAAGGACACATGAATGAATATATAGGCATTGTAATACGTATTGTAAGTAATTTAGACATGATTTAAAGCATACAGGAGGATATGCACAGGTTATGTGCAATACTACACTATTTTATATAAGGGACTTGAGCATCTGGGTTTGGTATCTGAGGGGCTCCTGAAACCAGTCCCCAGGGATACCAATGGATGAATGTATTTGACTTTAGCAACTGGGCTTCAGACCAAAATCTCATTGTCACGGAGAAATGTATACCCATTGTATACAAATAATTAATACTTCCCAATATGATAAGCAAAGAGATTCTGTGATATACCTCTGTGGCAGGGTAGGGAAAAATGATTTTAGAAACTGGCATGGTTCTTAGGAAATGTTCTACATCTTGCCCTCTCCCCAGTAAATCTCTCTCCATGAAGCTAGATGAAATAGTATGTACAAGAGATTTACTGGGAGAGGGTAAGGTGTAAAAAGTAAACAGAGAGGGCAGAGTAGGGAAGAAAAGCCTTCAGATTGTGACGAAGGTATGATGTCTCTGAAAGGAGAGCAGAGCTGAATTTGTAGGATGGGCCTCCGACTGCAACACAGTTCTGAGGAATTCTGACCAGGTCAATGGGGAGTCCCTGGCAAATTCCCCCTGGGACTTCTGTAGAGAAGCTCCCCGTCAGCCAAGAATGGCTCCCTCGGCCGGGCACTGTGGCTTACGCCTGTAATCCCAGCACTTTGGGAGGCCGAGACGGGCAGATCACGAGGTCAGGAGATCGAGACCATACTGGCTAACACGGTGAAACCCCATCTCTACTAAAGAATACAAAAAAACTAGCCGGGCGAGGTGGCGGGCGCCTGTAGTCCCAGCTACTCGGGAGGCTGAGGCAGGAGAATGGCGTGAACCCGGGAGGCGGAGCTTGCAGTGAGCTGAGATCGCGCCACTGCACTCCAGCCTGGGCGACAGAGCGAGACTCTGTTTCAAAAAAAAAAAAAAAAAAAAAAAAAAAAAGAATGGCTCCCTCTAGAAGCCTCACTATGTGTAGTTACTGGCGGGGAGCATCCCAGGGGAAGCACAATCTCAATGTGAGAGTCACAGCAGAAACAGAAGTTTGGCAGCTGGAAGCTGTCAGTCAGCTCTGCTCCTGAAGCAAGTGCCCTTCAAGGGACATCCAAGGGGTGCACCTCCATGTCTGCCATTTTTCAGGAAAGTATGTTTTTAGAAAAATACCATGAGGCACTGCTTTGGGGTACCAAGTGGGACCATGAGGCATGATCCCACAAGGGAAAAGGAGTAAAAAAAAGTGTTCACATTTTCACCTTCGTAGAATCAGAAATTTGAGAGCACAATTCAAGAATAAAGGAGACAGGCAAAAATCATGGCAGGAAATGACCAACTGACTTTTTACAATCAGGGGTATCTAATATTCAGAGTTACATTTTTTTGTGTCCCAATAAAATCCTTTGTGTCATTGCAAGCCATCAGTAAAATCTTATATGTGTACAAACACCTCATGGGAACATGTGTGTGCACGTGTGTGTTTAAGTCAAGAAAAAAGGCTATGTTCTATTCGTAGGTCAATAAGATACAAAGCCAGGTGCAGTGGCTCATGGCTATAATTCCAGCACTTTGGGAGAGGCCAAGGTGGGAGGATCATTTAAAGCTAAGACTTTGAGACCAGCCTGGGCAACATAGCGAGACTCTGTCTCTACAAGAAATTAAAACATTAGCCAGGTGCAGTGGCACATGCATGTAGTCCCAGCTACTTGGGAGGTTGAGGAAGGAGGATTATTTGAGCCTAGGCTGCAATGAGCTAAGACAGTGCCATTGCACTCTAGCCTGGGCACAGAGCAAGATCCTGTTTCAGAAAAAAAGATACTAAACAGGGACATTGTTGCAGGAAAAGAAAGACAATTCATAAATGAATTAATTCTGTAGAAACAGGAGTTCCAAGCCAGAGGTGGTCACTAGAGAGCATAGTTACCCAGGAATTCACAGAAACCTGGGGGAGGGCATTGGAAATTCCAGATTGTGCAGTGAGGGCATTGGATCCATTTTGTCTAGCTTTCCTGGGGTTCATGCAGATTGACTTCAACTACGAGGTCTTCATGCTTAACCACTGTCAACCCATAGAGTCATGTATGGAGATGTGAAACAGTGGTAAGAATAAAGAAGAGACGCCAAGAAATTACATTGCTTTCCAGGGTTTTCCTCTGTCTTCTATGCAATTTTTAGTGCAATTCTGCTAATATATCTTTTCTACTTCTCTGTACCTCCTTTATAGGATATAATGGTTTCCATGGTCTATCACGTAGAACGCCACTCTTCAGACTGGGCTGAGAAAGCGTTATACATTACTTTTTCCCATTCTGCAAACAAATCTTTGGTTTTAAATCTAACTGATCAGCATGGTTCTCATAAACAACCACCTATCTCAGACCTAGAATGCCTTATCTCTTCACTTATTCCAATTGCAACTGGTGTCTTGCAACTTTCTTCAATTAATAATAACAATAATAATCTTTGTGTGAATATCTGCCTAAATTCTTTCACACGTATGATCTTTAAAAAGACCCAGTAATGCAGGCAGAGCAAATATTAATATTGCAACCACTTATAGATGAGGACATTTAAGTTTTGAGTGGATGGTATAAAGTCATGCTGTAAATGGTATAGCCAGAATTTGAATGCAGACATTTAATGTTCAAAAGCCTCCCTTTTCCATTATACTGCTTTTCTAAGGTCCCTTCCATGTAGATCTAAATATTCCATGACTTGGTGACTCTGGGAGTCACAAATAGGTTTTAAACAATGGCAGAATCTTTCTAGGGACCCTCCCTCAAGAAGTAGACCCAGGCCGGGCGCGGTGGCTCAAGCCTGTAATCCCAGCACTTTGGGAGGCCGAGACGGGTGGATCACGAGGTCAGGAGATCGAGACCATCCTGGTCTACACGGTGAAACCCCGTCTCTACTAAAAAATACAAAAAACTAGCCGGGCGAGATGGCGGGCGCCTGTAGTCCCAGCTACTCGGGAGGCTGAGGCAGGAGAATGGCGTAAACCCAGGAGGCGGAGCTTGCAGTGAGCCGAGATCGCGCCACTGCACTCCAGCCTGGGCTACAGAGCTAGACTCCATCTCAAAAAAAAAAAAAAAAAGAAGTAGACCCTGAGACAAGGATTTGAATACAAATGCAGACATACCTTAGAGATATTGCAGGTTCAGTCTCAGAGCACTGCAATAAAGCAAGTCACACAATTTTTTTCATTTTCCAGTACATATAAAAGTTATGTTTATACTATACCAAAAGCAATTGCAACAAAAGCCAAAATTGACAATGGGATCTAATTAAACTAAAGAAGCTTCTGCACAGCAAAAGAAACTATCATTAGAGTGAACAGGCAACCTATAGAATGGAAGAAAATTTTTGCAATCTATCCATCTGATGAAGGACTAATATCCAGAAACAAGGAACTTAAACAAATTTATAAGAAAAAAAAACCCATCAAAAAATGGGCAAAGGATATGACCAGACATTGCTCAAAAGAAGACATTTATGCAGCCAACAAACATATGAAAAAAAGCTCATCATCACTGGTCATTACAGAAATGCAAATCAAAAAAACAGTGACATACCATTTCACACCAGTTAGAATGGTGGTTATTAAAAAAGTCAGGAAACAACAGATGCTGTCAAGGCTGTGGAGAAACAGGAACTCTTTTACACTGTTGGTGGGAGTATAAACTAGTTCAATCATTGTGGAAGACAGTGTGGCAATTACTCAAGGATCTAGAACCAGAAATACCATTTGACCCAGCAATCCCAATAGTGGGTATATACCCAAAGGATTATAAATCATTCTACTATAAAGACACATGCACACGTATGTTTACTGCAGCACTACTTATGATAGCAAAGACTTGGAACCAACCCAAATGTCCATCAGTGATAGACTGGATAAAGAAAATGTGGCACATATACACCATGGAATACTATGCAGCCATTAAAAAGGATGAGTTCATGTCCTTTGCAGGACATGAATGAATCTGCAAGCCATCATTCTCAGCAAACTAACACAGGAACAGAAAACCTAACACCACATGTTCTCACTCATAAGTGGGAGGTGAACAATGAGAACATATGGACACAGGAAGGAGAATATCACACACTGGGGCCTGTCAGGGAGTGGGGCGCAAGGGGAAAGGAGAAACATTAGGAACAAATACGCTAATGCATGTGGCGGCTTAAAACGCTAGAGTGACAGGTTGATAGTGGCAGCAAACCACCATGGCACATGTGTAACCTATGTAAAAAACCTGCACATTCTGCCACCATGTATCCCAGAACTTAAAGTAAGTTTAAAAAATAAAAGAGGTTGTTTGTCTTCACAGCATGCAGTCTAGCCCCCGAAGTAACTCTAGAATTTTTCTGTATCAGAGGGAATTAGGACACCCAATCTGGATGGAAATAGGGCTCAGGGAACTTAAGAGATATGTTTAAGCAGATATGTGTGTATAGAAAGCACATTTAAAACAAATGAACAAACAAAAAAGTTATGTTTATATCACATTGTATGGTATGATTAAGTATGCAATACAATAAACCTAAACAAAGCAGTGTTACATACATACCTTCATTTTAAAATATCTTCATGCAGAAAGAAAGAAAAAGTTCTTCTTGCAAATAAGGCTATCCATCATGCCAAACCTTCATGCAAGTTTGTCATCTTTTTGTTGGTGGGAGGGTCTTGGTATCAGTGTTGATGGCTGCTAACCAGGATGGTTGGTTGCTGAAGGTTGGAGACGGCTGTGGACAATTTTCTTAAAGTAATAGTGAGGTTTTGTTCTGCATCAATTGACTCCTTCCATTTCAGGGAAAAGATTTCTCTGTAGCATAAGATGCTGTCTCATAGCATTTTATCCATAGAAACGTTCCTTTCAAAATGAGAGTAAATGCTCCTCAAACCCTGTTGCTGCTTTATAAACGAAGGTTTATGTTATATTTAAATCCTTTGTTGTTGTCCATCTCATAATGTTCACAGCACCTCAGACAGAGGAAATTCCATCTCAAGAAACCACCTTTCTTTTGCTCACCATAAGAAGCAACACCTTAAACTGTTCAGATTTTTTTTTTTTTTTTTTTTTTTTTTTTTTTGAGACAAGGTCTTGCTCTGTTGCCTAGGCTAGAGTGCAGTAGCACGATCATGACTCACTGCAGCCTTCATCTCCTGGGCTCAAGCAATCCTCCTGCCTCAGCCTTCCAAGTGGCTGGGACTGCAAGCACGTACTATCATACCCAACTAATTTAAAAAAATTATTTTAGTAGAGACGAGGTCTCACTATGTTGCCTAGGCATGTCTCAAACTCCTGAGCACAAGTGATCCTCCTGCCTCAGCCTCCTAAAGGGCTGAGATTACAGGCATGATTACCAGGATTACAGGGCCACTTCACCTGGCCCTGTTCAAGTTTTATCATGAGGTTGCAGCAATTCAGTCACATTGTCAGGCTCTACTTCTAATTCTCCTGCTATTTCCACTACATCAGTAGTTATTGCCTCCACTGAAGTCTTAAACCCCTCAAAGTCATCCATGAGGGTTGAAATCAACTTCTTCCAAACTCCTGCTGATGTTGCTATTTTGACCTCCTCCCAAGAATCACAA
Source organism: Rhinopithecus bieti (assembly GCF_001698545.2). Lineage (NCBI taxonomy): Eukaryota > Metazoa > Chordata > Mammalia > Primates > Cercopithecidae > Rhinopithecus > Rhinopithecus bieti. The sequence continues at coordinate 595,608 of NW_016826182.1, forward strand.
ATGTTTTTTTTTGAGACAGAGTCTCACTCTGTTGGCCAGCCTGGAGTGCAGTGCACGATCTCGGCTCACTGTAACCTCTGCCTCCCAGGTTCAAGCGATTCTCCTGCCTCAGCCTCCCCAGTAGCTGGGGTTACAGGTGCCTGCCACCATACCTGACTAATTTTTGTATTTTTAGTAGAGACGGGGTTTTGCCGTGTTGGCCAGGCTGGTCTTGAACTCCTGACCTCAGGTGATCCACCCACCTCGGCCTCTCACATGTTGGGATTATAGGCGTGAGCCACCGTGTCTAGCCCACAAATGTTCTTAATGGCATCCAGAATAGTGACTCTTTTCCAGGAAGTTTTCAATTTACTTTGCCCAGATTCATCAGAAGATTTACTATCTATGGCAGCTATAGCCTTATAAAATGTATCTCTTAATAAGACCTGAAAGTCAAAATTATTCCTTGATCCATGGACTGCAGCATGGATGTTGTGTTAGCCACTATAAAAACACTAATCTCCTTGTACATCTCTACCAGAGCTCTTAGGGTGCATTGATAATGTGCAGTAATATTTTGAAAGAAATCCTTTTTTCTGAGCAGCAGGTCTCAAAAAATGGACTTAAAATATCCAGTTACCAAGCTGTAAACAGATGTGCTATTATCCAGGCTTTGTTGTTCCATTGATAGAACATAGGCAGAGTAGATTTACATAGTTCTGAAGTGCCCTAAGACTTCCAGAATGGTAAATGAACATTGGCCTCAACTGAAAGTAACAAGCTACATTAGCTTTTTTATTTTTTTTTCCGAGACAGCATCATGTTCTGTCACCCAGGCTGGAGTACAGTTGTATAACCATAGCTCACTGCAGCCTTGAAATCCTGGACTCACGTCATCCTCTGGCCTTAGCCTCCTGAGTAGCTGGGACTATGGGCACACGCCATCATCTTCAACTAATTTCTTCTTTTTCTTTCTTTCTTTTTCTTTTTTTGAGACAGCGTTTCACTCTGCTGCCCAGGCTGGAGGCAGTGGCGCGATGTTGGCTCACTGCAACCTCCACCTTTAGGTTCAAATGAGTCTCCTGCCTCAGCCTCCCAAGTAGCTGGGATTATAGGCGTGCACCACCATGCCCAGCTAATTTTTATATTTTTGGCAGAGACAGGGTTTCACCACATTGGCCAGGCTGATCTTGAACTCCTGACCTCAGGTGATCCGACCACCTCGGCCTCCCAAAGTGCTGGGATTACAGGCATGAGCCACTGCACCCGGCTAATTTTTTCTATCTTTGGTAGAAATAGGGTCTCTAACCTGGATTAGGCTTTGGCCTAAGGGAATGTTGTGGCTGGTTTGATCTTTCCAGATCACTGAAACTTTCTTCCTGTGACCAATACAGTTGTTTCACTTTCTTATCCATGTATTTGTTGGAGTATCACTTTCAATTATCTTCAAGAACTTTTGCCTTCCATTCTTAATTTGTTAACTGTTAGGTACAAGCCTAGCTTTTGACCTATCTTAGCCTTACACATACCTTCCTCACTAAGCTTAATGATATCCAGTTTTTGATTTAACATGAGAGACTAATGGCTCGTCCTTTCACTTGAACAGTTAGAGACCATTGCAGGGGTTTTTACATATATATATG
>NW_016826182.1:600084-629391 GCF_001698545.2 Rhinopithecus bieti
GTAAATTTGTTTGAGTTCTTTGTAGATTCTGGATATTAGCCCTTTGTCAGATGAGTAGATTGCAAAAATTTTCTCCCATTCTGTAGGTTGCCTGTTCACTCTGATGGTAGTTTCTTTTGCTGTGCAGAAGCTCTTTAGTTTAATTAGATCCCATTTGTCATATAACCTAATTTTTAAAAAAGACTAATTAACTGCTGGAATCAGAAAACATAAACAATGTATGGATTAAGTCAAATCAATTCAAATCAATAAGTCAATTGCTATTCAGTTGTTCACTTATAAACATTTTACATTACATTATACAGTAGAAATATTTTCTTCATAAAGTAGTTTAAATCAAAGTGTTTTTCCTTCCCCTTCTCCAAGGTCTGGTGAGATGAACTTACTTCAACGCAGCCACCACTGAAAAGTAATGGAAAAGCTCCAGGAAAGTCATAAGTAGGAGATTTTCTGTTTATTAGCTTGTTTTTCAGGGCAGCTAAATGAATGGCAACTCTGGACAACCACTTTAAAGGGATTATCCCAAATGGATTGGATTGTTTTAAAAAACCCTCCTATCTAAATCCATTGATTCCTGGTTAATGCAAAGGAGTGACTCTACTGCCACTACATTTGAATGAGAAAACGAATGACAGATTATAAGAATTTAGTCAATGTATAGAGTTTTCTGTACATCATATTTCTGTGTTATCATAAAGATAAATAAAATATTAAGAAATTAAAGGCTGGTCGTGGTAGCTCACGAGGTCAGGAGTTTGAGATCAGCCTGGCCAGCATGGTGAAACCCCATCTCTACTAAAAATACAAAAATTAGCCGGGCATGGTGGCACAGGCCTGTAGCCCCAGCTACTTGGGAGGCTGAGGCAGGAGAATCACTTGAACCCAGAAGGCAGAGGTTGCGGTGAGCCGAGATCATGCCATTGCACTCCAGCCTGGGTAACAAGAGTGAAAGTCCGTCTTAAAAAAAAAAAAAGAAATTAAAAGTTTTACATTTAAAATCTTCTTAAAAGACATTAAATCTTATTAATGCGCTAGTTATTTATTTTTATTATTTTTTTTGAGATGGAGTTTTGCTCTTGTTGCCCAGGCTGGAGTGCAGTGGCACGATCTCAGCTTACTGCAACCTCCACCTCCCAGGTTCAAGTGATTCTCCTGCCTCAGCCTCCCAAGTAGCTGGGATTACAGGCATGCACCACTAGGCCCGGCTAATTTTGTATTTTTGGTAGAGATGGAGTTTCTCCATGTTGGTCAGGCTGGTCTTGAACTCCCGACCTCAGGTAACCTGCCCATCTCAACCTCCCAAAGAGCTGGGACTACAGGCGTGAGCCACTGTGCCCAGCCATGTGCTAGTAATTTATTAAGTTTCTTATTTTTTTTTGAGATGGAGTCGCACGCTGATGCCAAGGCTGGAATGCAGTGGCCCAATCTTGGCTCACTGCAACCTCCGCCTCCCAGGTTCAAGCAATTCTTGTACCTCAGCCTCCTGAGTAGCTGGGACTACAGGTGCGTGCCACTATGCCCAGCTAACTTTTTGTATTTTTAGTAGAGACGGGGTTTCACCTAAAGTTAAACAGCAAACCTCTAACAAACTAAATTTGAATAATTAATTCTGACGTAAGTGGAGGAGCATTGTGATTGAAAAATGCAATCAGGATTTTTTTTTTTTTTTTTTTTTTTTAAGGAAAACTGATCACCAAGGATTTGCCACTACAGATGAAATCTTTGCTGAAACCATGGGATTTTCCTTTCAGCTGTTCCATTGTTGTTTGTCTTGCCTTCATCCTTTCTAGTTTAAACATCAAAATGAAAACACAAAGGCAGCATGTTTAGAGACAATAGAATACATTTGGACCCAAAGTGTCATGAGAATGAAGCGATATTGGACAGGACAAAAGGTGCACTTGCTCTCATTTGCTGTGGTTCACCAGCTGTGCCAGCTTCCTGGAGAACCATCACTTTAAGGTACTACAGGCCAAAGAAAGAAATGGGCCAACTTTAATCAGAGTTCCACAGACAAGTGTTCACTGCTAATTCACTTGTAAATTGGCACATTATCAAAAATAAAAACTCCTAAAAAATTATCTACAAGTCCCAGCTACTTGGGAGGCTAAGGCAGCAGGAAGATCACTTGAGTTCAATTCCAGGCTGGGCAACATAGCAAGACCCTGTCTCTAAAAAAGAGAGGAAATAAAAAAAAGTAATTCATGGCCTGACACTTCATTGCTAGGTGTAGATCCAGCTATAAGATAAACAATTCCTTATTTTTTAAAAAAATTTCTTTAGGGCACTAAGTATTCCCACTTACGATTATTTAATCTTCATAGTAAACTTCTAAGGTCAACAGAAAGGATAATTATCTACCTTTAACTGGTGATGAAACTGTGACTCAGGGATTAATGTCTAACATTTCAAAAGCTACCCTTAATATTCCCCTTGTACTATTAATTTTACTAGTTTCTCTCTAATATAATAAAGATATTTGAGAAAAACATAAAGTCACAGCTTTGAATTATGAGGCTATCCTATTGACTTAAAGCTTTCAAATAAGGCAACAAAAAGGAAAAGTCTTATTTTTTTGGAACATGTTCTTTCTTCATATTAATTCAATTGTCGGGAAGCTTTCAGTTACCAAGGAAGGGAAGGGTGCAAAGATAAAAATGAAAGACATACTCTCTGCCCTTCAGAGATGCCCAATCTAACAGATAAGACAGCAGATAGCTTCTTGGAAGGCAGATCTATAATGCAAAGGGCCTTTGTTTCTGGGGATCTTCTTCCTTTACAACACTCTGCATGGCACTTTGTTGAGAGAACTACCTAGAACTGGGAGGATTAAAAGGGACAGTACACAGTAATATGTCTCACGTCTCACTCCAAGTACTGGAGTGAGGCTTCGAGGGGAAACACTGGGAGAGATCCAAATGACTAGTGCAAACAGCTGTTGTTAGGCTTGCCTTACATTCTTTTATATTCTTTTAATCATTATTATTATTTGCCTTTTTTCTCTCGGGCAGACCCTGGCTTCTCTAAGGCACAAGAGTGCTAAGTCCAAATATGACCAAAATAAGGGCTTAAATAGTGCTAAAGACACCCTAGTCATACTCCCACCAATATAGCCTGTTTCCAGCATTTCAAACAACTGTTCCACACTATTTATTCATATTCAAATTAACAATTAACCCAAAATCTTTATTTACTTATTTATTTTTCTAATGTTATGCTCAGAGTATCTCATGACTTGAAATGTTCCTTAACTGGGTGTTTGGGTGACATTTGTATCTACATTGCCTTTCTTCTAATTATGTATTTGTTTGGAAGGATTTATTAGATCTAAACTATTGCATGTTTCCTCCTATTCTGTTTCTGTTGATTAACCCATTCCTTCATTTTCAAAGTCACTCTAAGTTCTACTCTGTATTTCCCCAATGTTTGCAACTGCTCAACTTTTTGTCTTTGTTTTCAAAGGGAATGCTTCCATATTCATCATCTCAGTCAATAATGGTTATCAAACTACACTAAGCTCAAGGCTGACTGATGCATTCTACCACTTCATATATTACCCCTCAGTTTTTCACACTGCTGATGAGTCATTTAGAAACCATTGACTCAACACTGGCAAAACTTGGGGATGATATATTGCTCTGGTTCTTGAAAATTCATGACTTCTTAAAAAGAAATATAAAAGATAATAGCAGTAACATTCACAAGAAGAGCAGACTCCTAGCAAGCAGCCCTAGTATCCTTACCCACTGGACAGAACTAAATCAACTGGGCAGCTAGTAACTACTACTTATTCATTTATTTATTTATTTTTTTGAAATGGAGTCTTGCTCTGTCACCCTAGCTGGAGTGCAGTGATGCAATCTTGCCTCACTGCAATCTCCACCTCCTGGGTTCAAGCGATTCTCATACCTCAGCCTCCCAAACAGCTGGGATTACAGAGGCACGCCACCACACCTGATTAGTTTTTGTATTTTTAGTAGAGATGGGGTTTCACCATGTTAGCCAGGCTGGTCTCAAACTCCTGACCTCAAGTAATCCGCCTGCCTCAGCCTCCCAAAGTGCTAGGATTACAGGTGTGAGCCACCGCACCTGGCATAACTACTTCTTATTCAGGGTAGGGGCAACTTTAGTCATGACTATCTGGCTATTGCTCACAGCATAGCCTTTCAGAGATTTCAGCGGAGCTATTTTGCTCTTAATTTAGACATAATGTAGTAAGTTTAATTATCTAGTTTCCTAGATCATCTGAGTGGAAATACACAAAAAGCAAGTTGGAACAAAAGAAAAAAACTCACAGTAGCAAGTAGCAACAGCTGACAGTATGAAAGAACAACAGAGGAAAGCAGAGAACAAATGTGAGAATCTAAAAAAGCAAAGCGGCCCGAGGTCCATTAACATAAGAGCAGCTGTAATCCTATAGCCCTTGTGCTGAGTACCAGGAGAGAAAAAAAAATATTTGGAGAAATAATGGCAGAAAAGTTTCCAATTTTATTAGAAAGCAATAACTTGTACATCCAAGAAGCTTAATGAATGCTCTGGAAAAAAAAAAAGCAAAGATGCCCACAAACAGATACTTTATAGTATAAATGCTGAAAGTCAAAGACAAGGAGAAGTTTTAATCAGCAAGAGAAAAACAATGCATCACTTACAAAGGTATTTCAATAAGATTTAAGATTAACACCTTACTTCTCATCAGAAACCATGGAAGCCAGAAGGCAATGGGAAAACATATTCCATATGCTCAAAGAAAAAAGTAGGCAACCAAGAATCTTATATAGACTAAAGCTATCTTTCAAAAACGAAGATGAAATAAATCCTTTCCCAGATAAGCAAAACTGAGAGAATTTGTTTACAGACTCATTTTATACTAAATGAAGTTCTTCAGGCTGAAATCAAGTGACCCTACAGAAATACGAATCTACAGGAAGAAACAACACTGATAATTATGTAATGATAAATGCATATTTTTCCTCCTTAATTGATTTTAAAAAGCAATTCCAAATAATATGTATATAATGGATTGTTGGGCCTATAACATATAGAAATGTAATGTATTTTACTCCCTCTATATTTTTGCCAATAGCACATAGGAAGTGAGTAAAAATAAAGCTGTAATGGGCTAAGGAAATGACTACAGATGGTAAAGTAGCAACTATAACAATGCATTGTAGAGTTTTTAACGTTAATATATTATGTAGGCATTGCGTAAAAAGTACTTTAGACCTGGCACTCAGTGAGGATTTCAGATATTATTATCCTATTCATTACACTCTGCCAAAACAAAACACAAAATTCAGTATCGTTCACCCAAATAAAGGAATCCTCTCCTCCTCCAGCTACTTTCATTTGCTGCTCTGGTAGCCAGGCTGAAAACACATTTGAGAATTACTTCTCATCTATCTGTTCTGGGGTCTTATGATTTTGGAAGTCCAGAAGCCAGTGTCTGACAGTGAAAACCAGGAGACAGTGAAGAAGTAGGTTTCCCCCCTTCTTTTTTATCATAAAAAATAACACACCAACATAAAAGACACCTTTTTAAGTAGGTCAAGGAAAAAAACTCACCCATAATCCTATTGCCTCAACACAATCATTTGTTTCATTGTATTTATTTCCTTTGGCTTTTATTCCATAGACACTCACATTTTATTTTACAGAGGTGTAATCATTTATACTCTTTTTCATTTAGGATTACACTGAATACTTTAGCAAGTTTAATTATCATTTTTGACAGCACCAGATATATTTAGGGATATATAAACTATTTTTTCTTTTGTCTCCTTCCCTTCTGTCCATTCTATTTCCCAGGGATGGGCCTTGAAGGCTTGGAGCCCAGACTTCTAGACTTAAAAGAGCTCAAAAAGTAGCAAATTCTCACTTTGGTGAAGTGATATAGATGGCCTCTGACTTTACCAAAGTTATTAGGTGTTCAAATAGAAACACAAGTTTCATCTAAGATTCATAACATGAGAATGCTAATTATAAGTTTTGATTTATAGCCTATAAATTCACAATACATAGTGTACCTATATTCGTAAACCTACCTGCTACCCTCTCTACTTCTTTTCTTCTTCAAAAACTAGAAGACTGGCCAGGCGCGGTGGCTCAAGCCTGTAATCCCAGCACTTTGGGAGGCCGAGACGGGCGGATCACGAGGTCAGGAGATCGAGACCATCCTGGCTAACACGGTGAAACCCCGTCTCTACTAAAAAAATACAAAAAACTAGCCAGGCGAGGTGGTGGGCCCCTGTAGTCCCAGCTACTTGGGAGGCTGAGGCAGGAGAATGGCGTAAACCCGGGAGGCGGAGCTTGCAGTGAGCTGAGATCCGGCCACTGCGCTCCAGCCTGGGGCAACAGAGCGAGACTCCGTCTCAAAAAAAACAAAACAAAAACAAAAAACAACAACAACAAAAAAACTAGAAGACTGAATCTACTTTAATTCAATACACTGCCTTAAGTAGTTGTTTTAGAGGAAAAAGAAGTCCAAATTTTGAATTAATCAAGTAGTACAGTGGCTGAAACTTGCATTTTATTAGGAGATAAACAAAAATTATCTAAAATAGCATTTCCCCATTTTCTAATACAACAATGTCATTTTAAAACACACTATTAAAACTTTTTTCTAAAAGTGTCATATTATGCAAATTTAGTACATGGCCTACACAAGGAAATAGAGGGAGTAAAATAGTTTCATGTCCATCTGGCTTCATATGAAAAAGCCAGTTTAACAACTTTCAGTTCACTGACATTTGCAAAGACCTTTGTACTTTCCCTAGAAAAAAGAAAGAAAGAAAAACACACAACTCTAATGTCAAGTGGGTCATTTCCAGCATAGAGGTGTGTTTCCTTCCTTAGCATTACTCATTCAACTATTCAGTCAGAGGCATAACCCATTTAGAGATACGATAGACAAATGTCTTTTCCATTCTGCAAGTTAAAACTGAAAGCCTAGTTCCAAGTATCGTAAGCATAAACTGTTTTCTTTGGTTACTGGACGTTTGGGGTGCACATTATTGGAATGCGTCATGCTATCATGTTTGAATAAATAGCCTATTTTAAAACAAAGCAACAAGATAAAAGTTAATTCGTAATAACTATATTGATACTTTCTTCAATGTAGTTGCTTACTCTGTGTGTTACAATTTGTAGTAAATCAGCTCCTGAAGTAAATACTTGTTTATTCATGTGTCTGTGGCTACCATCCTCACTAGGTTCCAACGTAACTAAATAACTGTAACTATGCCTAGTAAAATGAATTAGTATTAAATTCTTTAAATAATCATTAACATGAGAATTAATTGGCACAATCTACCAATTTACTATTCAATGAATAACTAGTTGACAAGGAGGACTCTACCCATTAAAAAAAATTGTGACTAACATTGGAGAGCAAATAAGTTTACGCCACATAATTTGAAAGGCTCATTGGTATATTAATCCAGATAAGTTTGGTAAAGAGAAGATAATGGAATACATAGTACCGTCGTTGACAATTGTAGACCTTGAGAAAATCACTTCCCTTCTTTATGTTTCTGCACCTGTAAAATAAAGGGATTAGGCTATATCATCTCTGAAGTTTTTATAATCTATGAATTTATGTGGCTTTCCATAACTTTATGAAAAATCACTTAAAGTTTTGTCATATATGTCTAAATGCAAGAATACCACTATTTACATGACAATTGCTCAGTCTACAATTTCTAAAATTCATTTTATAATTATTTTTGCAGAGACAGGGTCTCATTCCATTGGTCAGGTTGGAGTGCAGTGGCACTATCAGTTCACTGCAGCCTTCTAGTCTTGGACTCAAGTGGTTCTCCCACCTCAACCTCTTTAAGCAGCTGGGATTACAGGCTTGAGCTACCTCGCCCTACTTAAAATTCATTTTCACTTACGAAGCTCACTTAAAATGAACACTACCTATATATTTATAGAAATCACAAAGAAAAAAAAACTATGATATATATTCATGTAGGATATAGAACTGGTAAATTTGTGTAAAGAAACCTGGAAAAGTGTGAAGATGATAAACTAGTTCATGAAAGTTCTTATCTACCATTCTTTTTTGTACCTGGAGGATATGGCAGGAGCTATGTACCAAGGATTTGTGTTATTATCCAAATTATACTATGTTAGTATGCACAAAAGCCAAATATCAAAACAAGCTAACTGGCACCACTCTAGTTAAGGCTAAAAACTGATATGAGTCATTACGTGTGAGTAGGGCTGAAATTTTTAAATTACATTAGAAATGTAAGCGATATTATTATTCAATTAGTTCCATTTTTTTATTTCTAGTGAGAAAACTGAGGTCCAGAAGTAACTTGCCCAATGTTGCAGATCTAATCACTGTTAGCTGACAAGGGGCCCAGATCTGACTGCCAATTTAATTGTTCTACATCATACTGTCTTCTCAAAACCATAAGGTAAGCTCTGAGGAGTAAGTAGGAGAAATCAAAATGGAATACAAAGTCTCAAACAACCTTACACACAATACATCTAGTACAACTTTTCATTTAAATCTGGAATTTCTTCTGTGACACCTATAACAGATGCCATTCAGCTTCTGCTCTGTCTCTAGTGATAAGACACTCATTAATGCTTAGGAAGCAATTCCTTTCCTTTATGGACAAATAGCCATAAAGTTATTTCTCATACTGAGTTCGAATCTGGTATTTTGTAATTTTCACCCAGTTCTGCTCTGAGAGCCAGAGAGAATACATTGTACATGTCTCTCAAATATTTGAAGGCAGCTATTACGCCTTAGTCACATCTTTCAGTTGGTTTGGGAGTTTCAGTTTATGGTACCTTTTCCAACTTGGCAAATACCTCAGGATTTGCTCTAATTTGTAAATATCCTTTCACTGCATCCTGGAATAACATTAGTAATGCAAACGTGGTTTGAACAGCACTTTGTGTATCATTTTCCCATGATGTATTTTTCACCACTCTAAAATTAGATCAGTTTCTACAAAACTGACTTATATGTTATTTCCAGCAAGCAAAAATCTCCAGATTTTTTCATTTATACTCTTGACAAGTGCTGTTTCCTTTTCTATCAATGGCTTCCTGTTTGTTTCTAGGATAAAGACTAGGTAGGGTTCATGATGCCATCTGTAATTGTGTTCCTAATTAGCAGCCTCATTCCTAGGCCTAACTTTTTTTTTTTTTTTTTGAGACGGAGTCTCGCTCTGTCGCCCAGGCTAGAGTGCAGTGGTGCGATCTTGGCTCACTGCAACCTCCACCTCCAGGGTTCAAGTGATTCTCTTGCCTCAGCCTCCCAAGTAGCTGGGACTATAGGCGCATGCCACCACGCCCAGCTAATTTTTTATGTTTTTAGTAGAGACGGGGTTTCACTGTGTTAGCCAGAATGGTCTCAATCTCCTGACCTCATGATCCACCTGCCTCAGTCTCCCAAAGTGCTGGGATTACAGGTGTGAGCTACCGAGCCCAGCCCAGTCCTCATATTTAACTGCACCTTCCTTCCTCTAGGCTTCCATATATTATTCATCCCCCTCAGCCAGGAATGCTTCTCCTGGGTCACCCAGGTCTACCCAATTCTTAGTTATCCTTCAAAACTTAGCTGAAATACCACTTCTCTGGGGGACTCTTCCTTGTCCTGCTCCCCATGTTCCCCTCCCAAAAGTACCTTTTACCTGTTACAATACCTTACAAATCTCCGTCAGTCCTTATTAAAATAGTAATATTTGTGCAATGAGGTGCCTGTCTCCTTAGCTATACCATGAAATCTATGAGGACACAGTCTGTCTTTACCTAGCACAGGGTTTTGCATGATTTATACATTCAATAACTATCGTTGAATGAATGAACACTGAATAAATAGAATCAATATTTAGATTTCCCCAGGTAATCAAAGAAAACATTTAACTAAGCCCTGGGTTGTATGCTGTACAAAGAAGAAACTGTATAGGTTACAAGACAATCTTGAGAAAGAAAGACCTCTCCAAAAGAAGTGATGATATAATTTTAAAAGTTTTCAAACTATGTCCTATAAAAACGAAGGGTAATTTTTTTTTCACGCTTTCTAGTGTGGGAGTGGGGAGCATGGAAAAAGGCAAATAAGCACAGGTCAGTGGTATATTTGTTGTTTTACTGTTAATTTGACACATTTGAACCAAAGCATTCACAATACTTGATATACTTTGAAGAGAATCGTATACTATAGTCTTAGACATAATCACGGAACAAGCAGAACAATTAAAACTACATAAGGCCTTAAAATATATCCACAGTGTGTATTATTTCCATATTCATTCATTTACAAATTAGACTACATACCATTAATTTTTTATTTTTATTTTTCTTTCATTGTTTTATTCAGGCAGGGTTCATTCAAGGAAAGGCAACTTAGTTTTTGTATGTGTGAGCTTTATTGTTTTACTATATTGGTTAATATAAAAGTTATGAATTAAATGTATTCTTATCTCCTATACCCAGGAGTGAACCCATGAAATTCTCAGATAGTAATCCAAAACAACAGGTCCTATTTTAAAAAATAGCCAAAGTGGGCCAGGCGCGGTGGCTCATGCCTGTAATTCCAACACTTTGGGAGGCCGAGGAGGGCAGATCATGAGGTCAGGAGTTCGAGACCAGCCTGATCAACATGGCAAAACCCTGACTCTACTAAAAATACAAAAATTAGCCAGGCGTGGTGGCGGGCATCTGTAATCCCAGCTACTCGGGAAGCTGAGGCAGGAGAATTGCTTGAACCTGGGAGGCAGAGGTTGCAGTGAGCCAAGATTGCACCACTGCACTCCAGCCTCAGCAACAGAGCAAGACTCCATCTCAANGGAGTGAACCCATGAAATTCTCAGATAGTAATCCAAAACAACAGGTCCTATTTTAAAAAATAGCCAAAGTGGGCCAGGCGCGGTGGCTCATGCCTGTAATTCCAACACTTTGGGAGGCCGAGGAGGGCAGATCATGAGGTCAGGAGTTCGAGACCAGCCTGATCAACATGGCAAAACCCTGACTCTACTAAAAATACAAAAATTAGCCAGGCGTGGTGGCGGGCATCTGTAATCCCAGCTACTCGGGAAGCTGAGGCAGGAGAATTGCTTGAACCTGGGAGGCAGAGGTTGCAGTGAGCCAAGATTGCACCACTGCACTCCAGCCTCAGCAACAGAGCAAGACTCCATCTCAAAAAATGAAAAAAAAAAAAAAAAAAGCCAGTGAAAAGGGATCAGATAGCCAGTCTGTGGTCTTTAAGATCAACTCATGGACTTTCAGGATTTCATACAATGAAGACTACTGCAATTCTATGAGACTATGAGATCAATCAAAATTTAAAACATCGCATACAAAATCATTCTTGAAATCTCTAAATGCCTTTTAAATAACCAGCATGAAAATTTTAAGTAGTTGCCTCACAGTACCAAACTTAGAAGTCAAAACTAGTTAAAATTCAGTGCTATCATGACTTCTCATTTACAAGGTAACTCATTGGTAAATTAACAGATGGCATAAAAATTAAGATTTACATCTTTTTTAAAGGATAAATGTATGTAATCAGAGTATACAGAAAATTCAATGTATTTTACAATAAAATAACTTTAAACCTCTATCCCTGTACAACAGGGTTTAGGTTAATTCTAGTGAACTTGCATGGTTTTAAATCTCTTTTACAGTTCATTCTATTATGAGTACTTAAACTGCTTTAGATACATAGCTTTCTTCAAAAGAATATTACAGTTGTATTCCAGGATAAGATTTAGTACATTGAGATGTTTTAAAAATATTTATAAATTTGTTTCTAGTATGCAAAAGCATTTGGCAATACTTTTACAGCATTTGATTTTATAGAATTAAAATCTCATACAGTACTCATCTTGATGTTAAAAAAAAATTCACAGAAAAAATATAAATTACACAGCCTGACTGCATGGTACTGTTATTTCCAGTTCTTAGTTCTGGTAATTAAAACCTTCATTAAGTCTGTTAACAAATCATTACCTGTACATTTATGAAGGCAACTGACATGATTTGCAAACAAAACCTTCAGGTTTTATGTTATTTACCAAAGAGTGCAGTTCAGCAAGAAAGGAAAACCCAGTAGCAAATTTACAGAATATTTTACAAATTTACCAGTTCCTGTGACACAAACTGTTTCAACCTTTCAAGATACTGTCCATACAGTTCCACATCATTGTGACCTGCTCCTTCAACCCAGAGAGGCTCCACAGGTCTTTGGCAACGTTCAAACAACGCGAGGCCATGTGAAAAGTCAATGACTTCATCTTCAGTCCCATGAATTATTAATACTGGAGAGGTTATCTTAGAGATTTTGTCAATGCTGCAGGGAAAAAGGAAGGAGAAAAAAATGCAATAAATTAACTATGTAAAGGAACATAAATATTTTTGTGCTGTATCAGACAGGTAATTCAAATATGAGAATTGTATGAATCAGTTCGGAAGCTAAGAATGTCTTTTGAATTTCCAGTAAGATTCAAAAATTGCCTTTTACATACTCCCTACCTTAAGATTATCTGAGGAAGTTATTTTCATGCACTTGTTTTGATGGTTTTGCTGGAATCACTCAATGCTCTGGTCACTCTACTGTACCTTTCTACAATGTTGACTTTTGGCACAGAGAAACTTAAGTGTCCAGAAGAGGAGAAAACTTTTAGAACCATTTCAAGTATGTGCTAATTTCACTTTCTGCACTCACTATATTCTTTCTCCTAGTCTCCTACTAAAATGATAGCAAAATGTTTTATGTTTTTGTTCTTGTTTGAGGATAAAGATACAAAGACAAAGAGAATGTACTAAAATATAATAAAATGTTGGAGCTGGAATGATTAATGTGTGAAATAATTTATCAAAAGGAGAGAAAAAAACACAATTTTAGGCAGATAGACCATAAAGTGATGAACGAAACCAATTTATACCACAGAATACCCCAGAAAGCTAAGGAATTACCATGGTGATGAAGGGGGTGATTGAAATATACAGGATTTTTTCAAAGTCTATGTAAGAAAGTTAGCCTCCCCTTCCCAGTTCCTTTTGCCTGTTCATATACCCGGAAACTGCCTGCCCCCAAAACTGGAATGTCTGTGGGCTAGCAGACTCCCAGAGTTTAGAACAGAGGTATCATAGAGACAACAGACACACACACATTTACATACTGGCTACTATGAACCCATTTTCCCTATGTGGCTCCTAGAATGCTGGTAGTCAGGCCACTGTCCTCCAGGAGGGGCTTTTAGAAAGAGCCTTCTTTGGAGATTATATCAGAGCAGCCCTTTAGTTGATCTGCTAATCTTGATTGCCGGCTTATATGTAAGAATAAAAAGTTGATCAGTTCCTTTACTTACATATAAGCAGGCAACCAAAAGTTACCAGACATGAGAGGAGAACACTTCAAATAACACAGGAATCAAAACAAAAACTTTTAAAAAAAAAACACCTGGCAACTTGGAGGAGACAGAAACTACACAGACAAACAATTCTTTTTAAGAATCCTTAAAGAAAGATATTATAAATAACATAAAATGAAAA
Organism: Rhinopithecus bieti; assembly: GCF_001698545.2. Lineage (NCBI taxonomy): Eukaryota > Metazoa > Chordata > Mammalia > Primates > Cercopithecidae > Rhinopithecus > Rhinopithecus bieti. Next base: position 613,600 of record NW_016826182.1, read on the forward strand.
TGGAATTTTGACAAGGAAAAAACCATCAATGAAATAATCTAAGGCTGCATTTGGTAAGAATAAATACTTGGGTTTACTATCTGCTGTCAGAAAGATGTTCAGCGGTAGAGGAATTAAAACTTGAATAAAAAAAGAAATATATTATCTTTTTCAAACAGTTTATTTTTATTTTTTGAGACAGGGTCTTGCTCTGTCACCCAGGTTGAAGTGCAGTGGCACCATCTTGGTTCACTGCCATCTCTGTCTCCCAGGTTCAAGGGATTCTCATGCCTCAGCCTCCTGAGTAGCTGGGATTACAGGCGTGCATCACCATGCCTGGCTAATTTTTGTAATTTTGGTGGAGACAGGGTTTCACCATGTTGGCCAGGCTGATCTCGAACTCCTGGCCTCAAGTGATCCAACCACCACGGCCTCCGAAAGTGCTGGGATTACAGGCGTGAGCCACTGTGCCTGGCCAAACAGTTTATTTTCAGTGTTGCTCTCTGTTGGTGCACCAGAAATGAAAGAGGGAGATAGACAGAGATATAAGTTGGCAACAACACTGATATAGGGATACTCAGATACATCCCTATCATTTTTACTATTCAGCTAGACAGAGGCAGTGTAATGCCTATACCTACATTACCTGAAACAAAAACAAACCCAAAACAAAATAAAAACCCAAACACGCCCATAGCTTGCCCTTGTGATAAGATCATGTGTTCACATACTTTCCCTACTAAAGTGATGCATTACTGGCTAGTGATGAAAATAATGTGTTTTTAAAATAATCTTTGCTATTCTTTATAAAGAACCATGTGACGACTTTGCTTTAGGCCCATCGGCCATTCACAAAAAAATCCTTTGTATTGCTGCCAATTAGAGAAAGGAAAGAAAACTAAAATTTGCCAGCTTATTTCTTTTCTACTTCTTTGAGAAAAATAGTCCATTAATTTTTTCCAACTATGAAGAGTAGGTGGGAACTACCTCCTGCCTTGAAAAGCACGAAGGAAAAGTAGCTACTTTTCTTTCAAATACATCTAAGTATGTTGGTGGGTTTTGTGGCAGTAATACTTACTAATCTAGTTAATTTAAGATTCAACTCTTTTCAATTCACTTTTGTAAATTTGATATCATTAATCAGATATTTACTCATTTTAACCTCTACCTGTTTTTCTCTAACATCAAGTGTCTCACTGGATGGCACCATCCATTAGCACCTCAGGGCAGAAACATGGTAGTCATGTTCAAGTTTTTCTCTTTAGCATCCTACATCCAGTCTGACACTCAGTTCTGTCAAATTTATCTTTCAAACTCATTCCCTTGTCTCCAATACTAGTGCCACCACCTGAGGTGTAAGGCCCTCAGCAATCTTCATCTGGATTACTACTCCTCAAACATTTCAGCCTTCTGACTGGTCACCAGCTAATACCCTCTTTACAAATTAATTTTTCATAATGTATATGTGCTAATATATGTAAAATAGAAACTTACGGTTGAGTGAACTATGTCATGAATACTTTAAATGATGAAAAAATTCCTAAGTTTCTTGGAATTGAACTATTTTGAATACTGCTACTTACTTTGGGAATGCATCAAAACAGTAGGTCTTCTTGGTGTCAGGAAAGGCAACTCGCATTCCTGAGGTCAGAGGAGAATGAAGAATAACAGCAGCACTCTCATATCGAGCAGCAAGATCCACAGATGGTACTGTCCCTATACTTTGGCCATATATAATCACATTTTCAGGGCGAATGCCGTATCTACAAAGTTCAGGCGTTAAAAACAAAAAAGTTGGAGTGGTATGAAATGTTCCATCATTCCAAAGGATTTGATCTTAGAATAAGACAATGTCAACTAATCCATTTTTTAAACTTAAGTTTCTTAGCTATTACTGTTATTTTTAACATTACAATAAAGTCTGTATCATCAGTTTATTTCATGTGTTTCTATTTCATCTTTTGGAAAAATAATTGCTGAGGTATTTTAAAGATTTCAATCTTAAGAAATAAATTTATTAAATAATTTATTACACTATAGTATTTCAACCTAGCATACTGTTGACTGAGCTTGGGGTATGTCACTAATATTTTAATGAACTGATGTTGAATGAATAGGTCATATTTATTTTCTGTTCAATGTAACAAAAGTTATTTATTTCTCCACACATCAAGAGCAGCTCATTTTAATTTCCAAAATTGGTCATATTGATGAACTGTTACATATAGTTATGGTATGAAATGAATAAACTTTATGTATGGTTTTAGTCAAGGGCAAATTATGATTTTATGATTTTTCTTAAAGTTTGTCTTTCCTTAGTTGTAGAAATGGACTAATGGTTGAAAAGATAAAAAAGAATTCCAAACACCACATGGTCCAGTTATTTATGAATAGACTTTATGCTACAATCTCAAGGTACTATTTTAATCCCTTTAAAATGGCTGCAGGTTTAAATAGATGAAAACTCATTGACTCAGTAAATATTTATTGGGTACCTAGTATGTTCAAGGAACTGCTTGCTACTTGTCTACAGTATAATCATCCCAAAAGTAAACTACTGCAAGTCCAAGTGCAGTGCTACCTGAGCTAATGAATGTGGGGTTCAAGGTTACAGTGACATTAAATACAGCTTTCCACTTAGAAAGCAGACAGCAGTCACTCTGGCAGCTAAGAACACAACAGCTTCTTTTGGAAATCTTTTGCAAAGGTAAAATATCTTTCTGAGAATCTGAATATTCACCAGGAAAGAGTAAGGCAAACTGTCCATGTGTTCTCTTCCAGGGGCATAATACTATTTCAACTATACAGGTAGTAACACAGGTCTCCCCACACAGTTTCTTCAAGTCAGGACTACACAAGCATTTGGATAGGACACAGAAAGTGGGGCTCTGTCTACTCCAAATTGACTCTAAATATTAGCAAACTCAGAAAAGCTTTTCTCTTTACAACAGACCTAGTTGCACTTATTTCAAATGAATGAAGAAATTAGGAGAATGAACATTTGCAGCATAACCACAATTCTTGAGGCTGCATTGTTGCTGTCAGCTGAATATCAGCATTGTTGGTGACAATCATGAAATTTGGGCTACAGCTAAGCAATGACAATGCTTGAGGATAGAGCTGCAGAGGTAGCTGACAATTAAGCATTAGGGGACTCACAAGAGTAACAACTGCCTAACAGTATGAGCTAGAAAGGAGTTTAGAGACCATTTAATATAGAGTCCAGCTGCCTAATGAGCAGACCTTCAAAGTCACCAGTAGGTGACAGCTCTATAATTAGAACTCAAGTATACTGACTACCAGGTTCAGTGTTTTTTACTTCTGAAGCCCACAGATGAGGAGCTCAAGGACTTTGTGAGAAAGGTGCACAGTGAATGCCAGGCCCTGAGTTTCTTTTGGTCCATCAGAAGGTCAGAAATTAGAGTTATTATGGATATCCAATTTTCCCAAAAAGGACATCATTCAAATAATAATTATTTAAGTTCATTATTTATTTTCTCTCTCCTGGTTACTTAAGTCCTAACTTTTAATCAGGCAAATAAAATAAAAGGCATGTCTTCTAATCACACACATTTCATTAGATGACAGAATTCCAGAACTGGAAAAGACCTTGGGGATCATTTAATTCAATCTCTTCATTAAACAGATGAGGAAACACAGGCTCAGAGAAGTTACATTTCCTAAAGTACCTACACTTATGAAACTCTTACAACTATATTTTGGGTTCAACATGAAAGAAAACAGAAGTCTAAAATTCTAAAATGTAAGTGCGCTAAAAAGTATGTGGGATTATTTGCTGAAATCTGCCCATTCCTCATTAACACTGGCTATCAAATAGTTAAAAATTAAGACTGAAAAATCGCTTTTTTTTTTTTTTTTTTTTTGAGAGCGGAGTCTTGCTCGTGTCGCCCCAGGGCCTGGAGTGCAGTTGGGCCCGATCTCAGGGCTCACTGCAAGCTCCGGCCTCCCAGTGTTCATGCCATTCTCCTACCTCAGGCACCGCGAGTAGCTGTGGAACTAGCAGGCGGCCCGCCAGCCTCGCCCCTGGCTAGTTTTTTGTATTTTCAGTAGAGACGGGGTTTCACACGTGTTAGCGCAGGATGGTGCTCGATCTCCTACCTCCCTGTGATCCGCCCATCTCAGCCTCCCCCAAGTGCTGGGATTACAGGCTTGAGCCACCAGCAGCCCGCCCCTCGAAACCATTTTTGAAAGTTTTCTTCATTGATAAATGCCCAAGATTCTAAAAAAAACCCAGTAAGCTGACCACTTAAAAATGGATTTTTTCAGCAAAAAGACACAAACACTGACGCCAATACTAACATGTTTGTTTGAGTAAAGTGACCCTTTTTGTATTGGGAAGCACTAATAAATGAAGGCTATCAGGTTTAACTTAGGCAGCCGACTTAAAACTTCATTATTCACTGAAGTTAAACTTAAAGTGGAAGCTTTATCAGCTCCCCAATAAAGTTAGTTTTGTTTTAATTATAATTCACTTCTACAGTATTATACGTTAATTCAACTGGCTTGGCCTAAAAATGGGCAGCTCAGGTTTGTTTGTTTAGGCCTGATGAACTGATATCAAGTATACCTAAAAAGATTTTATTTAAAGCATATTTTAAATTTACAGCTAAACAAGTAATGTTTACCCATACCCCCATCAACTCTACCTAGCACTTGCGCATCATTTTTTTTCCTTATTCCCCATATTAGTTTTTATATAATTTCAATGATTTAAGAATCCCTTTTATGTAGAACTGCTATGAAGCATAACTTTATACATTTCTTGGAGGGAAATAATAGTTTTAAAGATTTTTTTATAATCTTTAATATTATTCAACTACTTCATGATTATGTAAAGATTGAGGAACACTCCTGACTAAATCAAATCTTTAATATTTAAACATTAAATTAGAAAGAGTAAGTTTTCTTTATATCCTATAGGTTCAGTCAAAAACATTCTGGAAGTCAGATGTTTTATTTTCATATAATATAAAGAACAGCCTATATTAAGGTTATGTGTTATTGTACACTAATCTGACTAATAATACACTGAAGTCTACCAAATTGTGATTTTTCAAGAAAAACGTTTAGGTATCTTGGCGACTAGAAAAGATTAATGCAATTTCTAGTTCCCCAAAATGTATGCTGCTATATAATCAAAGAATAACTGAACAGTAAGAAAATTTTATTAAACAATTTATCATAACATTAAAATTTTTTTTTTTTGAAACAGAGTCTCACTCTGTCACCTGGGCTCGAGTGCAGTGGTGTGATCTCGGCTCACTGCAACCTCCGCCTCCCGGGTTCAAGCGATTATCCTGCCTCAGCTTCCCGAATAGCTGGGATTACAGGCACCTGCCACTGCGCCCAGCTAATTTTTGTATTTTTAGTAGAGACGGCGTTTCACCATCTTGGCCAGGCTAGTCTCGAACTCCTGACCTTATGATCCACCTGCCTCGGCCTCCCAAAGTGCTGGGATTACAGGCATGAGCCACTGCGCCCAGACATTTTTGTATTTTTAGTAGAGATGGGGTTTCACCATGTTGGCCAGGCTAGTCTCAAATTCCTGACCTTGTGATTCACCTGCCTCGGCTTCCCAAAGTGCTGGGACTACCGGCGTGAGCCACCGCCCCCAGCCTAAAAAATTTTTTAAAACTTGATACCATCTCTCTCAATTTTAGCAATAAAGAATATAAAGTAAAATCTCATTTTTACGAATGAATACTTGAAAGATAGTTCCAATAAGGTATCTTTAAGTTGTACCTCTCAAGAAGTAATCACATAAAATAATGCAAATCTTGGCTTAGGATTTTAATAGAAAGCAGTCCAGCCTCATACTGTTGATGATAGATCAAGTGAATAATTAGCTAAGTCAGTATTTTCTCTCATTGCCTTGAAAGGCTGCGGCTTTGAATAAACATTTTTTATATCACACTCCAATAAGAAAGCTTACAAAACGAAACATTTGTCACTGGATTTATTTATTTTTTTAACTTTTTAAGAGACGAGGTCTCACTCTTGTCACTCAGGCTGGAGTGCAGTGGCACGATTATAGCTCACTGCAGCCTCAAACTCCTGGCCTCAAGTGATTCCCCTGCCTTAGCCTCCTAAGTAACAGCGACTACAGGCATGCACCATGGACATTCAGCTAAGGATTTAAGTTGAAAAAATAATAATAATCATACATATACACATGTATTAATGTAGACAAACCTGAAACTGTCTTTAAAAACTTTGTTTTGCTATTATGTGAAATTTAAAATTGCTGTCTAAAATATTAATTATTACAAGAATATAATAGTAAACATAACCTCTATATAGCAGTTATGTATAATAAAAACAGCTTTTACTCTATTCTTACACAAGGTATTTTTAGCTAACCACCACGAGTATGAAAATAATTTCCAACTACAATTTACCTTGTCCTAAGAGCAAGCCAAGCAGCTTCAATGTCTGCATAGAGGTTCTTCTCTGTGGGTTTCCCGGAACTTGCACCATATCCAGAATAATCATATGAGAATATATTACAATTAATCCGTGATCCTAGTCCTATGTAAAAGCTGCTCATTTGACCAAGATCAACAGCATTTCCATGTGAGAAGAGTAAAGTGTATTTCGCATTGGGTGAGCAACGTACAAACATACAGGCAATTCTGTTGCCTTTACTGGTTCTAGTCATGAAACACTCAATAGCATCTTTTTCTCTAGAAGAATACTGCCAGTCTGCTCGTTCAGATAGATGTAAAGTCCAACGGCTTCCGCTTTCATCACACATCAGTGTGTAAGTTGGATCAGGTGGCAAAAATGCTAATTTTGAAGCAATTTTCCCTGGACAAGGTGGACAGCAGAAGAGGCAACATAGTTCACTAAATGAAAGATTATTCATGCTCTGAAAAAGAAAAGGAGATAGTAAATATTTTAATAACTGAATGTAGATTCTACATTCTTATACAATAAAAAGTTAAAGACATGGGTAAATTTTATTGGTGGTTAATGACTATTACTATTTTAGGTATGATTCCAAACAGATTTTTGGCTTCTTTTCTTTTTTTGAGATGGAGTTTCGCTCTCGTTGCCCAGGCTGGAGTGCAATGGCACAATCTCAGCTCACCACAACCTCCGCCTCCCGGGTTCAAGAGAATCTCCTGCCTCAGCCTCTGGAGTAGCTGGGATTACAGGCATGTACCACCATACCTGGTGAATTCTGTATTTTTAGTAGAGACAGGGTTTCTCCATGTTGGTCAGGCTGGTCTTGAACTCCTGACCTCAGGTGATCCACCCATCTCGGCCTCCCAAAGTGCTGGGATTACAGGCGTGAGCCACCGCGCCTGGCCTTTGGCTTCTTTCTAGAAGTACTGTAAATCCTGGGGTGAGGCAAATATTCCTGACCAGCAGACAGACTCAAACACTATATGACAGGTTTCAAATAGCAGTGATTATTATCTCATTTAACAAAATGTCAAAATGATAAAGGTAGTATTTGCCATTTCTTTACAAATAACAACACTGAAGGGATGACATATCTTTAGTGTAGTCTGTAGTTTCTGTGTAACTCAGCAAAACTTCTCAGAACCTCATGGAGAAGCTAGGGATTCAGCATAAAGTGAATACATAATAATAGCATTTATGAAACTATTTGTCAGGCATTGTGCCAAATGCTCTATGTGTATTACTTTAATTCTCAAAACAAATGTGTAAGTTGGTGTGAGAAAGGAAACTTGCACAAGATGAGGCAGTGTTGGAGCCAGGATTTGACCCCAGGCTGTCACTATACTATGTTACTGGGCTATACTGCCCTCACAGATTCAGAACATGCTCAGAATACTATCACTTTGGTCACAGTGCCAGTGGTCCAAATAACCTATAGAACATTAAAGTGTATGTTAAGTATGCATGCATGCATGCATGTATGTAATTACTGCCCAAACTAAAAAGGCTATAATATAAAGTTTATTGTGGAAAAAAGGTAAAATCTACTAAAGGTAAACTTTTCTAAATGTTTGGAAGAGAAAGAGTACAAAGTTTAAAGTTAGGAAGCTGGGGTAAAATCCTAACTCTACCACTTACCGTTTACCAGCTGTATATCCTTGGGCAAACTATCTCTTTGACTCTCATTTTCTTCATAAGTAAACAAGGCCAATACCTACACTGAAGGACTTGGTTGTGAATATCAAATGTTGGTGTAGTGAAGGTCCATCATACAATGAGTGATGGGCATATCGTTGTCACACTTTAACTTACGGACAAAAATTAATTAATACTTGTTTGTTCTATCAGTATTTCCTTCCATCTTGTCCTTTATCAAACTCCTGTCTCTTTTTAGCAGAATTAGCCCATTGCTTAGTTCCAGGGAAAAGGCATTTAAAACCAACACCTTACAGGTTTGGTGGCATCCAATTTTCTCCAAAAAAAAAAAAAAAAAAAGAAAAAAAAAGAAATCTAAATATAAGAATAGGAAAAAAAAAAAGTACTTTATTATACCAAAAATGGGATGAAAACAACTCAAGAGAATGACTAAATGGTTGAGAATATCTCGGGGAAAAAAATGCCCTTTTCACTCACTAAAAATCAAATATATCCTATAAAGTTCAAAATAAATGTGTTTATAAGCAGCAGCAGAAAAAAGCACAGGAAGAGAGAAACAAGGGCAGGTATAATAACATAAAAGGTGAGGGAATAATAACTCAAAAGGTGAGGGAAGGGCAGAAAAACATCTTGGATATTAGGAAATGCTTTAATTGCTTTCTACCTTTATTCCTTTTTAGCCTTCAAAATACCGCCTGAATAAGTTAATGGCTTACTCTGGTTAGAATAAGAAATAGGACAGAAATAACAACTAGGTGTCATCTGCCACCTTTAATTGAGGGCTTCCTGAAGTGTTGTGCTGAGAATGATTCTAAGGCATATGCAGGGCTTAGCCGCCCAATGATATGTGATAAATTAGTGATGTTTACTATAGACTACTCTGGCTACAAATTTACTATCCTGGTCAGGAGGATAAAGTGCCTGTTGAAGAAGATGGAAGGGAAGGGACTCAAAGGGTCTGTTCCAGAGGGGGAAATGACCTGCAGAAAGATGATGAGGCACAAGGTATAATATCAATGCTATCTGTTTAATATCAGTCTATGGTTATTTCTCAACCCCAATGACCTCATATACCATTGACTGCTGAGCCACAATAGCCTTTTAAAAGCTTAGTAAGTAAATGGCACATATCTAGACTATAATCCTATAATTTATCTCTTAGCCAGAAAAACTTTTATTGTTGTTTTTTGATTGTTTTTTGAGACGAAGTCTCACTCTATCGCCTAGGCAGGAGTGCTGTGGCGTGATCTTGGCTCAGGGCAACCTCCGCCTCCCACGTTCAAGCGATTCTCCTGCCTCAGCCTCCCCAGTAGCTGGGATTACAGGCACACACCCCCATGCCCAGCTAATTTCTGCATTTTTAGTAGAGATGGAGTTTCACGATGCTGGCCAGGCTGGTCTCAAACTCCTGACCTCAAATAATCTGCCTGCCTTGGCCTCCCAAACTGTTGGAATTACAGGTGTGAGCCACTGCACCTAGCAGAAAAGCTTTTATAAACTATAATAAACAACTTTTCAAATAAACCTGGCTGGTTGAACACATATAATGCTGTGAAGAAGCTTCTGGGGATGAACACCAAAGGAAAGAAGCAGAAAGCAGAAAAACTGCAGTGCCAGGGTCTAGTTTAATGACAGCTTCACTTCCTTAATGCTGACAGAATGATTCCCTCTTCCACTGCCCAAAAGTCAGATAACTGGGGCTTATTTAATGACAACAGCTTGCAAATGATCACTTTCCTAATAACAGGCCTGGTATAGGGCAGCGACACAGACCTACTCTCAAAAGTTAATTGAATACTTTTTCTGTAAGTCTGAAAATTTTCACAAAAAGTATAAACAAAACAAATCTACATTTTAGTATAGTGTGAGCAAGTTACTGAAGAAAAACATTTTATTCTGTAAAAAAAATATATATATATATACACATAAAAAAACTGAAATAGCTTGTTAAACTTAGATAATTTCAAGTCCAACTTGTTCTTATAAAACTTATGTAGGGCCGGGCACAGTGGATTGCCTGAGCAGTAACAGTTGAAAAGCACATCAGTGGCCGGGCGCTGTGGCTCACGCCTGTAATCCCAGCAATTTGGGAGGCCGAGGCAGGCGGATCACGAGGTCAGGAGATTGAGGCCATCCTGGCTAACACTGTGAAACCCCGTCTCTACTAAAAAATACAAAACAAAATTAGCCGGGCGAGGTGGCGGGCGCCTGCAGTCCCAGCTACTCAGGAGGCTGAGGCAGGAGAATGCCATGAACCCGGGAGGCGGAGCTTGCAGTGAGCCGAGATTGCGCCACTGCACTCCAGCCTGGGCGACAGAGCAAGACTCTGTCTCAAAAAAAAAAAAAAAAAAAGAAAAGCACATCAGTGAGCTAAAAGATCAGCCTGAGTAATTTACAAATATGGAATTTTTTTTTTTGTGGGAATTAAGAGATAGAAAACAAGAAAATTTAATAGATAACAAGAAGTAGAAATATCACTATCTGTACTATAGAAGTCCCAGGAAAAAAATAAAGGAGAAAATAAAGATAAGACTATCCAAGAATTTCTCAGAATTAAAGGGGGAAAAAAAAAGACTGAAACACCTCAAAGTGTACCAAAAAACAACAAACTACTTACAAATGAACAAGATCAGATGAACATATGACTTTCAAATATCAACACTGGAAGCTCAAGCCTATAATCCCAGCACTTTGGAAAGTCGAGGTGGGCAGATCACGAGGTTAGGAGATCCCTGCTAACATGGTGAAACCCTGCCTCTACTAAAAATACAAAAAATTAGCCGGGCATGGTGGCACATGCCTGTATTCCCAGCTACTCGTGAGGGTGAGGCAGAAGAATCACTTGAATACGGGAGGCAGAGGTTGTAGTGAGCTGAGATCACGCCACTGTACTCCACCCTGAGGAACGGAGCAAGACTCCATCTCAAAAAAAAAAAAAAAAAAAAAAAAAAAAAACAATAAAAGGACAACCCAATTAATAAATAGGCAAAGGGATTTACAGACATTTCTCCAAAAGATACACAAATCAGCAATGGGCATGTGAAAAGATGCTTAACATCATCAGTCATTAAGGAAATGGAAATCAAAACCACAAAGAGATACAGCTTCATCTCCATTAAGATAGTTATAATCAAAAAGACATAATAATAAAGGGTTATCTAGCAGGTGGAGAAATTGGAACCCTCATATACTGCTGATGGGAAGAAAAATGGTACAGTCTGATTAGAAAACAGTCTGTTATTTCCTCAAAAACTTAAACAGAGTTGCCATTTGACAAAGCAATTCTACTCTCAAGAGAAAGGAAAACCCATGTCCACACAAAAACTTGTACATGCACGTGCAGCATTATTCACAATAGCTGAAAAATGTAAGCAATCCAAATGTTCACCAACTGATGAATGGATAAACAAAATGTAGGCCGGGCACAGAGGCTCACATCTGTAACCCCAGTACTTTGGGAGGCCAACGTGGGCGAATCACCTGAGTTCAGGAGTTCCAGACCAGCCTGGCCAACGTGGTAAAACCCTGTCTCTACTAAAAAGACAAAAATTAGCTGGTGTGGTGGTGCATGCCTGTAATCACAGCTACTTGGGAGGCTGAGGCAGGAGAATTGCTTGAACTCAGGAGGTGGAGGTTGCAGTGAGCTGAGATCGCGCCACTGCACTCCAGCCTGGGCAAAAGAGTTGAGACTCCATTTCAAAAAAAAGAAAACAAAAACAAAACAAAATGTAGTATATATAGCCGTAAAAATGGAATACCATTTGGCAATAAAACAAAATACCGATGCATGCTACAATATGAACTTTCAAAACATTCTGCTACGTGAAAGGGGCCAGCCATAAAAGACCTTTTTTTCCCCCTTTTCTTTTCTAAGAAACAGGCTCTCCTTTTGTCGCCCAGGCTGGTGTGCACTAGTGTGACTAAAGCTCACTGTAATCTCCCAAACTCCTGCACTGAAGTGATCCTCCCACCTTAGCCTCGCAAGTAGCCAGGACTACAGGCATGCATCACCACACCCAGGTAATATTTTAAATTTTTGTAGAGATGGTTCTTAGTAGGTTGTCCAGGCTGATCTCTAACTCCTGACCTTGAGCATCCTCCTCCTTAGCCTCCCAACATGCAGGGATTACAGGGAGCCACCATGCCTGGCCCACAAAAGACCATTTATTATATGGTTCCATTTGTACGAAATGTCCCGAATAGGCAAACCTATGGAGACAGAGGGTAGATTAGTGGTTGCTTGGGGATGAGGAGAACAGGAGGGATGGAGAATAATAGCTAAAGGGTAACAGGTTTCTTTCTGGGGTAACGAAAATGTTCTAAAATTGATTTGGGTGACTGTTGCACAATTCTGTGAATACATATATTAAAAACATTGCCAGGCGTGGTGGTTTACACCAGTAAACCACTTTGGGAGGCTGATGTGGGCAGATCATGAGGTCAGGAGTTCGAGATCAGCCTGACCAACATGGTGAAACCCCGTCTCTATTAAAAATGCAAAAATTAGCCGGGAGTGGTGGCGCATGCCTATAATCCAAGCTACGCAGAGGCTGAGGCAGGAGAATCGTTTGAACCTAGGAGGCAGAGGTTGCCATGAGCTAAGACTGTGCCATTGCACTCCAGTCTGGGAGACAGGGCGAGACTTTGTCTCAAAACAAACAAACAAACAAAAAACACTGAGTTATACCTTAAATATTTGAGTGTTATGGTATGTCAATTATATATTAATAAAGAAGTTACCAGAAAATGTCTATAAAGAGCAAAGGTGTATTTATTTATTTATTTATTTATTTATTTATTTATTTGTGGGGTAGGTGGGAATTTTCCATCCCAGATATTAAGACACAATGCACAAAGTCATGGTAATAAAGACAGAGTGGTGCTGGTACAGAAATAAATAGACCTAGTAACGTAGCTTATGAATGAACCCCTATGTGAATGGGACTAGGGATTGACACAGTTGGTTTCTCAAAGCAGTAGGAAAGGATGGATTCTTTAGTAGATTGTGCTGGGAAAACTTACCACATGGAGTAAAGTGGTTGGATCCCTACATCATGGAATACAGAAAGCAAATTCCAGGCAGACTACAGAGCTAAAGAGCAAAACTAATTTTTACACAATCCACAAAAGACAAACATTGGTAGATTTAACTTCATTCAAATAAAGGATTTCTCTTAAATGAAAAATGTCAGGGCAGGCATGGTGGCTCACACCTGTAATCCTAGCCCTTTGGGAGGCCAAGGCGGGTAGATTACCTGAGGTCAGGAGTTCAAGACCAGCCTGGCCAACATGGTGAAACCCCATCTCTACTAAAAACACAGAAATTAGCTGGGCGTAGTGGCGTGTGCCTATAATCCCAGCTACTCGGGAGGCTGAGGCAGGAGAATCACTTGAGCCTAGGAGGCAGAGGTTGCAGTGAGCCAAGACTGTGCCATTGCACTCCAGCTTGGGCGACAGAGCAAGACTCCATCTCAAAAAAAAAAAAAAAAAAGAAGGAAAAAAGAAAAATGTCCTGTTTTGGATGATATGATCATCCCAAACTGTCAGAATATTTAAAATGTAGGAAACTTCAGCAAAAACAAGAAAAAACTGGGTAACTCAAGAACAATGGGCAAAAGATAGGAACAGGCAATTCACAGGCTAACAAGTATACGAAAAAAGGCTCAACCTCACAAACTATCAGAGAAATCAAGAAATAATATATCAAAATTAAAAGAAAAAATTAGAAAGCTGAGTATTATCAAGTGCTGGTGAGAATGGGGAAAATGGAAATCTCTGTAAACTGCTTGGTAAGCCATTGTGTTTACCAATGACCCAGAATCTCTCTCTTGGGTAAGTGCTACAAAGAAATACTTACACAGGTCCTTAAGGTGTATCTGAAGTATTATTATGTCAGGGCCTGAGATGCAATATAGGTTCCATACCTGGGGAAATGAGTAAGCAAGTGTTGGATGCAGATAATGGAAAATTAACACAGTCAGAAGGAATGACTGGTGACTAGGGATTAAATATAATGGTATTGGGTGAGAAAGGTAAGGTACTAACAGATCTATAATACCATTAACATACATGCAAAACAGACATAAACATTATCTTTGAGGACAAACACATTTCTAAGGGTATGTATGTCAGAGTATATGCTTACGGAAGGGGATGGAGTTGGAGGAAAAAAAAAATAGGAATTAAGTAAAACAAGAGCAGGGCCTATGCTGATAGATTGATGGTGATAATGTGCCATGAACTAGATTAGAAATTCCAGAGGGCAACAATCACATCCGCTTGCTTACAACTGGACATCTAGTATCAAGCAGAATACTTGACATATAGTAGGGTTTCTAATATTTTTTAAATGAGTGAGTTAGTAAATTATTAAGGCTGATTCACCTCTCTACACCCAAGAAGCTCCTACAAAAGAAAGAAATTCACTAAATTTACATGTCAAGAAAGAATGCAAAAATGTTTTGTTGCTATTACTTAGGTTTATCATATGGGGCAAAAGGAAGTTTTTTCATATGGGGGCAAAAGAGAAGCAGTCAAATAAAAAATCTATGAACCTAAGTGGGGGCAGGTGGAAAAGCCTTCCAAGTTACTCAAATCATTCAATGTGTTATGAAACACAGAAAAGGACCCTATTCTAGGGAGGTGGGACTCTTGCCCCTCTTGAAATAAATACATAAAGTGAAAGGTCAGGCAGGGAACGGTGGCTCACGCCTGTAATCCCAGCACTTTGGGAGGCCAAGGCAGGAGGATCAATTGAGGTCAGGAGTTCAAGACTAGCCTGGCCAACATGGTGAAACCACATCTCTACTAAAAAAGATAATAATAATTAATACAAAAATTAGCGGGGCGTGGTGGCGTGCACCTGTCATCCCAGCTACTCGGGAGGCTGAGGCAGGAGAATGGAATGGCTTGAACCCAGGAAGCAGAGGTTGCAGTGAGCTGAGATTGCACCACTGCACTCCAGCCTGGGTGACAAGACTCTGTCTCAAAAAAAAAAAAAAAAAGGGGTCATCTCAATGTTAAACAGATGGCCCATTGTGAAAATTAAGGTTTTCCTTTTGGCAGGGTATTCAACAGTTTCTTGACTTACAGCAAAAGCAATTTCCTAAAATTGTATGAAATAATAATTTAAGAATCTGCTTCTCCTGGTAACGTTTTCCTCCTCAATGACAAAGAAAAAAGATGAATAACTGATTCTTTCTCAGCAAAACAGGAAGACAAATGTTAAAAAAAAGTCCCTAAATAGAAGGACCTATTGTATCTCCTTCCTCTCTTCTAACATAAGAAATTACTGACATGACTCCTGTCAATTTTTGATGTAATAACAATTTACTGGGGAAAAAAATCTCCCTTTGATTTCCTTGTAATAGTTTCTTGGTAATGCAGACCAACTCATATTACTACCATCTACAAAGAACTAATTATTATAAGGTTTAAGATTTTTGTTGTACTGAACTAGTACTAAAAGTCTTTAAAAGCAGGTTTAGGCCGGGCGCCGTGGCTCAAGCCTGTAATCCCAGCACTCTGGGAGGCCGAGACGGGCGGATCACGAGGTCAGGAGATCGAGACCATCCTGGCTAATACGGTGAAACCCCGTCTCTACTAAAAAATACAAAAAGCTAGCCGGGCGTGGTGGGGGCGCCTGTAGTCCCAGCTACTCGGGAGGCTGAGGCAGGAGAATGGCGTAAAACCCGGGAGGCGGAGCTTGCAGTGAGCTGAGATCCAGCC